>NC_016090.4:45831005-46131005 GCF_000004515.6 Glycine max | reverse complement strand
ATCGTCCAGAATTTACAAGGAAAGAACAAAGGCATATCATGATAAGAAGCTGCAGAGGAGAGAATTCCAGCCAGGACAGCAGGTATTGCTCTTTAACTCAAGACTAAGGCTGTTTCCAGGTAAGCTGAAATCCAAGTGGTCTGGGCCGTTTATCATAAAAGAAGTTAGACCTCATGGAGCAGTGGAATTGGTGGACCCTAGAGAAGGGAGCTTCGAGAAGAAATGGATCGTCAATGGCCAGCGCTTAAAGCCGTATAACGGAGGACAATTAGAGCGATTGACGACCATTATCTATTTAAATGATCCTTGAGAGAGCCTACTGTCTAGCTAAGGACAATAAACTAAGCGCTGGTTGGGAGGCAACCCAACATTTAGTGTAAAAATGTAGTATTTTGTTTCTGTTCAAAAAAAAAAAAAAAAAAAAAAAAAAAAAAGCCCAACAGGTACAGATAGCAAAAGGAGGGGTGCCAATAGCAGAAATCAAGTGGGCTGCACGAAGAGCCGCGCTTAGCTCGAGACCTCGCGCTAAGCGCCAAGGTAAGTTTTTAAATTTTAAAATACGAGGGAATGCCAAAGGTCAGAGCGCCTGCGGAGCGCTTAGCGGCTGCCTCCCGCTAAGCGCATACACCATAATTGCTGGGCAGTTTTCGAAAACTGCCCAACCCCTCGTTTGCCTCCTTTGTTTTTAAATTTGGATTTTTCCAGCATTCCTTTTCTTCCCGTCTTCCCTCTGCCTTTCTTCCTTTCCTACTCTTCATCTCCTGTACTGAATCCTCTGAAGACTAAGCAAGAGTTTTTTTCCGTACACTCAGAGGTAAGCTTGAATGTCTGCATTTTTTGTGGTTTTGAACAGGGACTAACGCGCTAAGCTAAGCAAGAACACAAAGGGAGGAGATAGAGTATGGCTCACACGCTGAGCGCTCCTCACCCGTTGATACAGCAGAGGATACGAAGCACGCGCTTGGCGGGATCTGCCGCGCCAAGCGCGCTCATCTATTGGGAAGCACGCGCTAAGCGCGCTCTTGTGGCGCTAAGCGCGTGACAGCAGCAGCGCCCAGGGTGGCGCCAAGCGCGGGGCTGGGCCTCGGGGTCCAACAGCCCTTCTGTTTTGCTTTTCACACCTCCCTTCCTTCTAACTTCACCCCCCTCCTTCTACTTTCTGCACCCCCTGCTTTACTATTTTCACCCCTTTTTCTTTACTTTTTGCACTCCCTGGTTTACTAATTGCAGTCTGTTTGCTGTTTTTGTGGTTTTGTTTTTTGCAGATGGCTTCTCGCAAGCGCCGTGCCGTGCCTACACCAGGGGAAGCGTCCAACTGGGACACTTCCCGCTTCACATCTGAGATAGCTTGGCACAGGTACCAAGACAACATTCAGCTCCGGAACATCCTTCCGGAGAGGAATGTTGAATTGGGACCCGGTATGTTTGACGAGTTCCTCCAGGAACTCAGGAGGCGCAGATGGGACCAGGTGCTGACTCACCTCCCGGAGAAGCGGATTGACGTGGCTTTGGTGAAAGAGTTCTATTCGAACCTTTATGATCCAGAGGACCACAGTCCCAGGTTCTGCAGGGTGCGAGGACAGGTCGTTCGTTTTGATGCTGACACCATTAACGACTTCCTCGACACCCCGGTTATTTTGGAGGACGGGGAGGAGTATACAGCATACACCAGATACCTCAGCACTCACCCCGATCCTGACACCATCGCGGCCACACTGTGCACTCCAGGGGGGCGCTTTGTCCTTAATGCTGATGGTCTCCCCTGGAAGCTCCTGAGGAAGGACATGACGACACTTGCTCAGACATGGAGTGTCCTTTCTTATTACGATCTTGCGCCCACTTCTCACACTTCTGATGTTAATCTTGACAGGGCCCGCTTGATCTACGGTTTGGTGAGCCGCATGGACATGGATGTGGGCAGTTTTATATCACAGCAGATCAGCCAGATTGCCCAGTCCAGCACCTCGAGGCTCGGGTTCCCGGCGTTGATTACAGCGCTGTGTGACATTCAGGGGGTGGTTTCTGATACCCTGATCTTTGAGTCACTCAGCCCTGCGATCAACCTAGCATATGTGAAGAAGAACTGCTGGAACCCCGCCGACCCATCGATCACTTTCCCTGGGCCTCGCCGCACACGTACCAGAGCTTCAGAATCAGCTTCCGAGGCCCCTCTTCCTACCCAGTCCCAGTCTCAGCCATCCCAGCGACCGCGACATCCACCTGCTTCCACCTCAGCATCCATGGACATGCATGGGCAGATGCTGAGGTCCCTTCACGTTGGACAGCAGCTCATCATGGAGAACATGCATAGGCTGTCCCTACATCTACAGATGGACCCTCCGCTGACCACTCCAGAGGCTTATCGTCAGCGAGTCGCCTGGCCAGGAGACCAGCCCTCCACTGACAGGGGGGAAGCGCCTTCTGGAGCCGCTGAGGATCCTGCAGTCGATGAGGACCTCATTGCTGACTTAGCCACTGCTGACTGGGGCCCATGGGCAGACTTGGGCGGAGGCAGTTGATTTTTCTTGATGTTTTCTCTTTTATGTTTTGT
Organism: Glycine max; assembly: GCF_000004515.6. Lineage (NCBI taxonomy): Eukaryota > Viridiplantae > Streptophyta > Magnoliopsida > Fabales > Fabaceae > Glycine > Glycine max. Next base: position 46,128,454 of record NC_016090.4, on the reverse strand, counting down.
TTTGTGTTTTGTTCTTATGGTCTGTTTAGGTATTAAAAAGAAGTAGTAGTAATAATATGAGAGATTTAGCATTTGTTTTCTGAATAATAATTGCATGATAACTTGAGCGGTCATAATTTTTGAGCTTGTTCTGAAAGGTTGAAACACTTGAGATGCCACTAGTCCTTGGAAACATTGGTTCTGGAAGCACGAGTCAGGTCAGGAAGTGGAACATGAATAGCACAAGGTGAGAAGGATAGTCTGATGGAACAAGGTCATAACTGGTATGCCGTATACTTGCTTTAATACCGGTGAGAGTGTGAACTTAATTGTGAGAGAAAACGCCTGTTTTTAAGTTCCTGGTTTTGCATCACTCTTGGATTGTTAGAATAGTTACTTAAGGTGGAAATGATCAAGGCCATGTTTGTTATATCTAGCTACTTAGCCAAAAAGCCAACCCAACATCATTTTTTCCCTTGCACCCATGATTGAGCCTATATATCATATTATTCTGAATTAACCCTTAAGCCAATAAAATGATAGGTCCTACCCTTTAGGATGAGAAGAGAGCAAAAATGGGTTATAAAGGTCTTAATTTGGGGGATTTTGGAAAATAGGTAGCTAGGACAATGGTACAGCATGTAGTAAGACACCTCTTACAAATTAGAAGCCCAATTTATTCCAAAAAAAAAAAAAAAAAAAAAAAAAAAAAAAAAAAAAAAAAAGGGTTAAGAAGAATGCATCGGAAGTATTAGAAATTTTTGCTCTCTTAATCCTAATTTGAATTTTCAAGAAAAACCATGATTTTTTGTGAGCCAAGCCCCAATACAAGCCAATAAAGTCCTTAGTGATCCACCTGAAGGTAAATAAAGATAACTATACTTGAGAGGAAATGCAAAACTTTGGAATCTTACTTGCAGGTTGTTAGAAAATTGCAGACACTAAACCATACACTTGTGAGCAGAGGAAAACACCAGCCTTGTGAGGAAAGTAAGGCAAGCCAGATTTGATCAAGATTCCAAAGGACTGACTAACCACTTGTGTGTTTTATGCTTTCATTTTGAGATGTTGACAGATGCGGAAAGGACCATTGGAAGAAGGAGGAACTAAGGCCATTGACAGTGTTGAAACACTCAGAACTTGTTTGGGAATTATTTCTATTTTTGGTTTGCTTGGGGACAAGCAAAGTTTAATTTGGGGGATTTTGATAACTGCTAAATAATTGTGAATTTATAAGAGTTAAATAGTCAAACTTTGGCTTAAAATTAATTATTTAGCAGTTATTTGTAATTAAAAGTGAGAAAATTAATTTAAATTGAATTTCTGGTTGCAGATACGAAAAAGAAGGCTGCATTTAGCAAAAGTGGCACAGAAAGGAAGAAAAAAGAAGAAATTCTGAAGCAGGCCCAATCCAATAGGGGCGCTCAGCGCGCATCAGGCGCTAAGCGAGCAACTAACTGGAGGCGCTGGGCGTGGCGGAAACCGTTACGCGCGCTAAGCCAGCCAGGCGCCCAGCGCCCGATCCAACAGACGCACAGGCGCCCAGCGCCCGATCCAACAGACGCACAGGCGCCCAGCGCCCGATCCAACAGAAGCACAGGCCCAGCGTACATGGCGCGCCCAGCGCGCGATCTGAACGCGCTAAGCGCGAGGTGTGGCGCTGAGCGCAACTACGAAGGCCCATAAGCCCACTTCAGCCACTATAAATAGAGAGGCAGTCCCAAGGAAATATCATCCCATCTCAGAGCATCACTCTCAGTACTTCAAGCCTGAGTTTTCTTCCCTTTCTATATTCTTTTGTTTTGTTAGCCTAGCCTTTCTTTCATCCCCAGTTGTAAGCCCTCAATGGCCATGAGTGGCTAAACCCCTAGCTAGGGCCTGGCAGGCCTAAAAAGCCAACGATGTACACTGAGCTTCAAGAGTTATCAATGCAAAAGAATTTATTCCAGGTTTTTCTGTTCTATTTCTTTTCTTTTATTCTTGCATTCATTCTTAAATCTCTTTTTGGGTTTTAATCGCTCGGGAGAGGGTAATTCTCAATAATATTTAAGATTCAATGCATGCATCAGTTTTAGGGGTTAATCGCTTGGGAAAGGGTAACACCTAATAGAATATCTAAAGAAAAGAATCATTGGGTTAGCATTGCTAGGCATAGAATGATAACTCACTGCCCATGCATTTAAGCAACATCTAGAACTTAATCTTAATGCATTTTAATTATTGAATCTTCACAAAGGCATTTGGGAGATAGGTAGTTAAAATAGGCTTGTCAACGTGAGGCATCAGGGGCAAGTAGTCAACAGATGTGGGTAGAACTAACACCATTTCATTGATAATGAATATCATACTTACATGCATCGTAGGCCAATTGGGTTTGTCTGGTCTTGGCATTTCTATCAATTGTTTTTTCCCTTTACTTAATTGTTTTAGTAATAGCACTCTTTACTATTCCTACTTTCATTTCTACTTTACTACTTTACTCCCACTTACAAATTGAGAGGTATTGAAAAGTGCAATAAAATCCCTGTGGACACGATACTCGGACTTCCGAGCTTTACTACTTGTCACGATTTGGTACACTTGCCAAAGCCCTAACAACGGTTGCAAAAGGACAGAAATTTTGTTCATATGAATCCCTCAACCCGTGTTAGGATGATATATTACATTTTGGTCTCGGTTGAATATTTTTGGACTAGATGTTATAAATCCTAAGTGAGATTTAATTACAGAAAAAAAAATCAATTTAATTAAAACTAATTCATTAAGTGGATTCATGATTATTTTAGTCCTAAATTTGAATTTCCAACTCTAACATCCAATTAAGGTTGTTCGTCAACATAATCTTGTTATCTTTCAAATTAGTTGAGTAGTTAGATTAGAAATTCTGTGCAACTTTTTCCAATGGAGAATACTTAAAAACTTAATTGGCATAGACACAATGGGTTTGTACAAAAAAGTTATCAGCATGTAACGAGTGCTTTCTTACTACTATCGGCATGTGGGGCTGCAATTTTGAAAACTTGATAACTTCTTCCAACACGAAGATTGTGGAAAGCAAAAGTGGCTTAAGATCCAGTCTATTGAGAGCAAAATAAATCAATAAACGTTTCAGCCAATGGTTTGCTTTCTCTCCCAAGGATTATGCCTTGAATTGCCATTGGCTTACGCTGTGGCTTAAGATTATGGCTAGACTATGACCTTCCTTTATGACTCAATTATAAACTTTCTGATTAAAAAGCTTCGATAAGTTAATTTCTATGCGAATGCATTATTAATTGCAAGTGACGTTTGTTAATGAACTTAAATTTATGTACTTAGAACATTGAAGGTTTTGGTGAGATTTTTATGCTTCTTACTAATTTATTATATTCACTTGGTTTGCCTATAATCATGACAGGGTGGATCCGATATTTTTTTTTTATATAATAGAAGTTTTATGGAGTTTTTTAACAAAAAAAATAATTTTAATATTGCAAATACATAATAAAATAATCCAAATATACAGTGAAATTCAGTTTGAGAGATTGAATCGAATTATGCATGCTGGCTTTGTTTTTACTTTTTAAAAATCTATAAACAGCAACGCAGTTTAACAAACGGAGGCCAATAATAATATATGCGACGGCAAACCGAAAAGAGGGGAGGACACCAAACCAAAATTACATTTTTTTTAATTATATATATGAAGTGTTTCTTCATATTATTTGAATGCAACTCAAACTATTAAAGAAAAAGAAGCTAGCACACCGAGGCATTTTTTATTTTTAAACTACCCTTTAATATATATAATTGCTTTTATTTTCTTCTTAAACTTTCAAAATGTAACTGTTACTTCTCTAAAAAAAATTATTATCACTATTTTCTTTAACTATTTTTCTGTTTATTTTTAAAAATAAAGATGCTTCTGTTTCAATAAGTAATATATAAAGTACGTGTCATTATCGCCACCCTATAATAAATTAATAAGTAATTAAAACCAAAACGTTAGAATTGTTATTAATTAAAATAATTTAACATGACAACATTGATTATGAATATGATGTATATAACATGAGTTATACAGACAAGTGCATACTTATTGGATTAAAGAAGAAAACAAGTAGAAGAAGTGCATCAATTTTCTTAAGCCGTACTACAATCTTCATTTGATTCGATGACAACAGAAACAATTTTATAAGGTAATGGAATTTTTGTTGGTGCATGCTTCTTGTTTGAGTCATCCATTTTGACTTTTGCTGCACAGCACAGGCAAAAAGTGCTTTGATTTAAGTCAAGCAAATGGCAAGATTTGTCATTTGTTAATGTTGGGTAGGTTTTGGATAGTGACACTATGAAACTTAATTTTTTTTTGTTAGTGCCAATATTTTTTTAAAAATTATATTTTTTATAACATTATTTTAAGATTGTATAATGATATATGTGAGAAAGTGAATTTGTGCTTAACTTAATTCTATAAAACCTACTTGTAAGGTGATAATAACTTTTCACTTATATAATTTATCTTTATATTATCTTTAGCTTTGAAGGAGGGGAGGTGTGGTCACACACCTAGATAGAAGGGTATTTTGAAAGTTCCATATAACGATGAAAAAAAATGGGACATGTTGAAGTTTTACATTGAATAAAAATGATGTCGAGATAAACTATATAAATGAGGAACCATCATCGCCTTACAAACCGAAGAATATATTATGATGAATTGTTTAATTTTTTTTTTGTCAACCCCTTAATTAATTCTTAATCATGCTTACATCAAAATGTATCTTCACATGGGATCTAGACATTATTTACTCGTTGGCTATCAACCTTGGCTAAAATAGTTAGACTAGGCGGTTTTGCTTTTCCAAATAGAACCTGAACCTGAAGAGTGAGAATGACTAATTACCCATGTGATGAGAGAAAACATAAAATCGCCACCTGTTTTCATGAGTTGCATTGTTCCAACTTCCAACAGAAATTAGTGGGAGTAATTGTGATTGCACAACAACAAAGTGATATGAACAAATCATCAACTTAACTCTTGGACCCATTTTAACGAGACAAAGTCTCTTTTTGTCATGGCCGTCTGAGTTCTATTTCATTTGATTGGAAATTAATGGCATTAAAAAAATTAGAAACATGTGTAGATCCATATCAGAGTATATCAACTGGTATTTAGCTTTGGAAGGAAAGACGATCGATCGATCATGAAAAGTTGAAAACGACACATTGATAACAATAAATTAGTAAGATTTATATAAAAGCACATAAATGTAACTATGATACCCTTGGCTGTTACGTTGGAATTAACAAATACTAGTGTACTTTTGTTATCCGTTATTTTTAAAGAATTGAAAATAATATTTTTTAATTAAAAGTGGAACATATAATATATTGCTAATACATTTTATTAAAATTTTAATAAAAAACATAATTTATTACTAATTCTTAAATGCTTAACATAACGATAATAGATACATTATATTCACCTTTTACGATTATTTTCTGAAAATATCCTACTGTCTGTACAAAACTTTATAAATCAAGTGTAGGATCGTTAAAAAAATCGTAGTTGAAATTATTTATACATATACTATTTATTAAAAAATATTACTTATAACTAATTTCTAAAAAAATGAACCCTTTTAGTAGTTATAACCAAATGAAAAAATAATTTTATTTTATATAAGTATGTAACATTTCTTTCTAAAAAAAAGGTATGTAACAGTTCTAAAAAAAGTAATTGTTTTCAAATTTTTAAAGAAAACTTAAACAAATGAAGCTATACATAATTAGAATGTGTTTAAACTAATTTTAACCATAAATTTACATTAGAACGTACTACGAAAATGAATTTTTTAATGACAAACAGACAGAAGTCAAGACGTTGGTGGGCCTTTTTTGTACTTGTTTCAAAATACAGGCTGCTAAACAAAACAAGCTTCAAAATCGACCCCAAAAAATTATGGATCTTGTGAAAGGCCCAACCTTGTACTAGTTTCTAGGTTATGAATTATGATGCAGATTTCTATATTGTGCGTGACAATAAAAAAGAGATTAGAACCATGATCTTATTGCCATTGGTAAACTACTATGTAACTGAGATCAAGCCACATGGGTTATGACTTTCCTCAACCCGCATTAAAAATCAACTTCACCATTCTAATCCTCTTTTTTTTTTTTTTTTACATAAACATTGTAAACCTCATACTTCCCACTACCAATTTATGGGGGCAAAATACAAATTAACAAACTCCAAAGAATATAATTTTTCCTTCTAAATTTTGCGTTGGAATTGAGAAAGGGAGCATAGGATACTACACATCAACAGGGAGAGAAAGATGAGTGAGCAGCGATCTCCACCGTCCATGACATTATTAGAGTGTGATGATGGGTTGGTGAACACTTCTTTGAGTTACCAAACAGCACAAGAATCCCGAAGCCGACATTGCCAACCCTTTATTTCCCGCCAATTCCCTCAATCCGTTCCAATCCTTCAACGCCGCCGTCGTTCTCGGCGACGACGAAGACGACGCCGTCCAAGACTCCCCTTCCCCTTCCTCCGTGCAAAAATTCTCCCAAGATTCACTCGACAGCATTTCCTCTTCCTTCGGTTTCTCCTCCGGCGCTGGTGTATCTTCTCTCCCATGAGGTCGCGGTAGCCTAGCGCTGAGATCTTCTCCAGCGCGGGGAAGCCGGAGCCGTCCATCACCATGGCGCCGATGTTCATGACCCCGTGGAACCTCCCCGACGGGCGCCGGATCTGGAAGGCGCTGAAGCAGGGCGTGGCGTCGTCGGCGTCGGGGGAGAACATGTTGCTGATGAGGAAGCGCACGGTGCCGACAAGGTGGTGGCGGAAGGTGCCGACGGCGTAGATGGCGACGCAGACGCTGGAGGTGTCGCCGGCGAGAAAGTCCTTTGTGACGCCGAAGAGGAACTTGTCGTTCCAGGTAGGGTTGTGGCCGCCGAGCTTGTCGACGCGTGTTCGGAGCTTGGTGGCGGGGTCGATCCACGTGACGGCGTAGGTTTGGAGCCTCCGCCGTGGAGACGAAGGCGGCTTCATGCCCTGCGCAGAGATCAAGTTGATCTCCAATACTTGGTGAATCTTCGCCGCCGACGGCATTCCCCTCACCTTTCGTACCACACCATCTTTATTCTTTCTTTGGTTTACCGCAAGATCAACGGACGTTATGGGCCCAGAAAGAATCAACGGTTGTGACTCCGGTGGAAGAAAGAGGGGTGAAACAGAAACAGAAAGCGTTAGTTTCAGAGGAAAAATAAGTGTGGGACCTGCGTTTATTATATTTATTGGGCTTTTTATTTTTATTTTTATATATAGTTATTTGTTAGGGTGAAAACTATAAATATTAGTTGTAAATAACTGCAACTGCAAGCCCAACTGAGCGAATCCCTCTGGACGTACTGCTGTTACACTCATAATAACAACAATAACAATAACACTGTAATACAACTAAAAGGTTTGTTCTTATTTACAGTTGCTATGTTTTTCTTTCTTCTATTTTTTTAAAATTTTGTTATTACATAATAAATTTAATAAAATATGAACCGCTTAAACTATTATTCTTTTTTCTTTTGCACTTTTAAGTCATTTTCTCCCAAGTTATATTATCAGTTCTACTTATTTGTGGTCAATGCCTAGTTATTTTTCAGTCTTGAATAGAATCGATCACTCACCTTTTATGATAATGGTGGTTTTCTTAAAATGATTTGAATCTTTCTCAAAATGTTTAAATTCTTTCATTTCATATTAATTAGATTTGTGTTTCAGCATTAAAATACTTCTAGAAAACGGTTCAAAGATAACTAATGATTGGAGCATTCAAATGTGTTTCCATCTCCTAGGATTTCGACCTAAGAAATATGTATCCCTAACTAAGTTGTCCGATCATGTCAGAATATGAAGAAGTCATTTTGAATTATTCTTTTGATCCCTAGAGGGAGGGTTAGCATTTTAAACACTCAATTGTTGTCAAACACCATATTACGAAGTTGCTATGTTTGACACACAATTGAGTATCAAGTCCACCATGAGGGTGGCCAATAATTGTGTTTGAAGGTGATTTCTCAACAGGACCATGGTCACTAGTATTTGACCTGGGGACTGAATGTAATAGACTAAGGATGGTTCATATACGAGGTCAACAAAACACCTAGAAAGTAAAGTATAAATGGGAGTGTCCCATTCACTTAATACACCTGAAACATTAGTATCCATGCCTTAAATCATATGTTTTTCTTACTTTGTTTTGGAGAATTGAATAGACTATGTAAAGGAAATAGATCTTCGATATGTTGAAACTTTATCGGTGCATGAAATCTTAAAAGTTTAATAAACTTTATATATCTTAAAAAAGATGAGTGAATTTATTCGATTTAATGAAGATGAAATTGATTTTTTATTTATTTTTATATTGGTCTCTTTTAAATTCACCTCCAAATCTGTCTCACTTGCACAGGCAAAGAAAGAGACGATGATGATAGTCAAATTCACTTTGGATTTGTTCTGTTGTCATCCCTAAATGCACTAAATCTAATAATACAAGTGGATTTAGATTAAATATTAACATTAACCAATATTTTACAGCAATATTATTCAATTTTTTAATATCTATATATATATATATATATAATGAATTATTTAAGTTTAAAAATATATCGTTTTGATTATAATACATAGATAATTTTAAAATAAACATAGAAACCAATATCACCTGTATGATAGAGCGGATACCACTGTAGGTGTCTTCAGTCACATTCATGCTTTCCTTTTGTTCAAAGTATTTTTGCTTTCAAGAATTTGAGAAGCAGATCAGTTATCAAAGTTTGGCCATTCCTTATTTGGGCATTTGGAGATTTTTTTTTTTTTAATTTGCTCTGTCCTTTTTCTTTCGCAGTTTTTAGTTTTTCTTTGGACTTTGGAGTTTTCTCCCTTTTCTTAAAAAAAAAAAAGAATAGCAAATTAAAAATTAAAATCGAACCTGCGAGAGATATATAGTAACTGAGTATTTTCTCCCAGGCTAATCTAGTATATTTTTCGGCATAAAAGATAGAGTGGACAAGCATTATACTTTTATTTTCCTTTTTTACGTGACATTACACTTTTGGTTTTAGAATCTTGTATGTTATTTTTCTTTCTACATTTTTGTCTTCTAAAGTTGACGAGTCTACTTAAATATAATTATCACAATTGGTGAGTCACGGATTACATTTCTTTTTATCGTAATGCATCATGTAGTTTTGTAATGATTAATGATAAAAATAATTACGGTGACGAAAGAAGAGTGCATAATATTATTTTTATTTATTTACCATATATTTTTTTTTCTTTTTATCATATCATTTGTTTTATTTAATTTTTTCTCTTATCTTCTTACTTTCTTTTTCTTGTTACAGAAAGTGTTGTAAAAAAAAAAACATTAGTCAAGAGGAATAGATAGATTACAATGTAATTAAATATTATAATGTGGAAAATATTATTTTCGTAAATAAATGATAATAATTAAATAAGATAAATATAGAAAATGAAAACAAGGTAAGGGTCTGAACTGAATCCTCTTTCTCGGGTCCTCTACTATATTATCCAGAGAAAAGTTATTAAAATGATCAGATTCCATGTAACGAGAATTAGACAAATGAACATAATTACTTTAACATGCTTTGCTCTTGATGTTTGTCTTCAGTCACGTCGTGGCACTTGCCGACACATTGTTTGAGATAATTACGCTTACCCAACTGAGTTTTTTTTTTTTGTACATGTCTAATGTTAAAACGACAGGTAATTTGAAAATAAAATATAAAAAATGGCATGAATTTAAGTTTAATTAAAGACGTTTCTATGCAATTATTGCACGAATGCAGAGAGTCTGCATGGTACGTGATGTATACTAAACCATCTTCTGAGGCTCTATAAATTGGTCCTCAATTAACTTGGTCAGTGTATAATCAAGCTAAGGTTGCAATGGGCAATAAAACAGCAAAAGTTTCAATTTTGTTTCTGTTGAATTTTCTCGGGTTGGTTTGCAGTAGCAATGGCGGAGACATAGTGGTTTACTGGGGCCAAGACGAGAGCGAGGGCACATTGAGCGAAACATGCAACTCTGGACTATACAAAATAGTGAACATAGGCTTTCTGGCAAAATTTGGCGGTGGGCGGGAACCCGAAATAAACCTAGCAGGACACTGCGACCCTGCATCAAACGGTTGCAAAAGTTTGAGCAAAGACATAAAGAATTGCCAGAAGAGGGGCATAAAGGTGATTCTCTCAATTGGAGGTGGCGAGACAGGTTACTCCTTGTCGTCCGCTAATGATGCTACAAAGGTGGCAGATTACATATGGAACAACTTCTTGGGAGGAAAATCATCAAAGACAAGACCATTGGGTGATGCTGTGTTGGATGGCGTGGATTTTGACATTGAAGTTGGTGGCGGTGAAAGCTTCTACGCTGTGCTTGCGAGGAGACTCTCTCAGCACAGCAAAGGAGGGGGCAGAAAAGTGTACTTAACAGCTGCACCACAGTGTCCATTCCCTGATGAACACCAGAATGGAGCACTGTCAACAGGGCTCTTTGACTTTGTTTGGGTTCAGTTTTACAACAATGGTCCATGTCAGTTTGAGTCTAGTGACCCCACCAAGTTCCAGAAATCGTGGAACCAGTGGATCTCGTCCATCAGGGCTAGGAAAATTTATGTTGGACTTCCTGCATCTCCATCGCCAGCTACGGCTGGTAGTGGCTTTGTGCCAACACGAACGCTCATAACACAAGTGTTGCCTTTTGTCAAAAGATCGCCCAAGTATGGGGGAGTAATGCTCTGGGATAGGGCTGCTGATAAGCAAACCGGATATTCCACCAACATCAAGCCCAGTGTTTGAGATTAATTTGGATATAATTATAAGTAAAAGTAAAATCCATGCAAGTTTGAAATTTCCTTCGCTTTTGTAAAATTCAGTTTCCTTGTGACGAGTTTAATTTGGTGTACTCAAGTACGTTAATAAACATCTGTTTCATTAAATTTCCTTCACTTGTGTTGATTCTCGTCTTGCAAATTTGAAACCATATGATTTTGTCTAGTCTGTAAAATTATGGCTTATAGCGCACATGATTCAATTTCAATGAAGAAAAATGGCCTTTGACAGGAATTATATATGAATTTACCTTCATACACTCATTTGCTTTGCACCAAACTTGTAGCTGTGATTGAGGTGATCATAGCCAAAACCATGGTAAGAAAAACGAAGATAGGCTTTGGAGGTGACAAACAGGGTTGGGCATCTTTGGAGATTAGAGTGTTCCATGATTTGGTAATATAATGGATCCTCACCTCTCTCTCACTGTGGTGTGGCGGTCAGCCACTCAAAGACTGTAGTATTACATTTATATTCATAATAACATAACAACTCGATCTATTAATCATCATAATTATTATTATTAATAATCTAATAGATAAATAAAATTGTTAATTTGTAAATCTTGGAGAACACATATTACAATTAGAAATTAGAAAGAATAAAATCATAAATTTGAAAAATTAAGTAACTAAAATTATAATTTAATATATTTTAAATTCTTAATAAATTAAAACGTGTGAAATGTCATTTTATATTTTAGATTAAATTATTTTTTTTTAGTTTGATATTTTATCTTTTAAAAAGTTATATTTTATTTTATATTTTATTTTTTTACTTAAATTTAATCTTTTATCTTTCAAAAAATTTAATCTGATTTTTTATCTTCTAAAATAATTAATTTGATCCTTTATTTTTTTTTGGTTTAATTTAATTTTTATCTTAATTTTTTTGTTGAGTTTTATTCTTTAGTCTATTTAAAATTAATATCATTAATTATTTTTTTTTTCAATTTTCTTCCCTTTTCTTTCACCTTTTTTTTTTTTTTTTACCTAAAAAGGTTCTTAAATGATTAACGATTTTAATGTAAAATCGAAACATCCAATTCAAAAATAAATAAATAAATAAATAAATAAATAAAATAATTTCTTTTAAAAATAAAGTACTAATTTTTTTTAAAAAAATAATCAAATTAAACTCAGCTGTCGGATTCTGGTCTCTCTCGGTTCAGACTCAGAGTATAGGGTTTTAGAAAAACTCAGGGACACCGGTAGGTACTGTTTCCCCCTACCTTTACGTGATTTATTTATATTTTTGTACCATTTTTTTTCTTCTCTTTCATATAATCAATTTAATCGTTATTTATCATTCGCATGTTTCCTATTGAAACCGGGTTTCTAGTTCTGAGGATTCGCTTAGTAACATCAATTAGAAGCTCGTGACGGTCATGTGTTTCTAGTTTGATAAACCATTACTATACTAATTACCGAAGAAGCTTGTTTTGGCTAGGTTTTTACATTATCTAGCTCTTTTTCTCCACCAACAATGGGTAAAGCTAAAAAAGGACCCAAATTTGCGGTTATGAAGAAGGCTGTCACTTCCAAAGCAATCAAAAAGTCAGTTTTTTCTTCCTTATATATCAGAGTTCTCCATTATGCTTTGGTTTTGCTCTATTTCCATTCCCTGAATGTGTGTCAAATTCAGCTATAAAGAAAAGGTTTTGAACCCAGAAAAGAAAAACCTTCTAAAGGAAAAGTTACCCAGAAACATGTAAGCCTTCATTCTCTCCATTTTACTTTTCTTCTGTTTCCTTGTGAATATATTGTTTTCCCTATTTTTAATTTATTTTTTGGTTTTAATAATCTTTTGTTTGAATTTGCATTATTTAGTCCAAGTCATTCATCGGCACTTTTTTTTTCAATACAATACTGCATTGGGACCCCCTTACCGTATTTTGGTGGATACCAACTTCATCAATTTTTCCATCCAGAATAAAGTGAGTGCGCTTTGTTGTGCTTTCTATTTTTTTTTTTTATAACATATGTTGTGGACTTGTGGTAGTACTTGTGTCCCTCTTATAAATAAACAAATGAACTATTATATCTGGTTCTACCCGCTCAGCTTTCCATGGAGTAGTTTGTTCAAGGTTATAAATTTATAATATATTGTGCATATGATTCTATGGAGATTTTCCTCAAAGGATTGGGATGATAAATCTAATATTTACTTTGATAGAGAATTAACATACTAAAGCATTTTAGTTTGTGATGAATCTAATTAAATCTGTATGGGTTGCATCATTGTCTTATGAAGCTTCTTTGTTTGTTCCTCACCCAATTCTTTGGATTTGTTCATGTAGTTGGATTTGGAGAAAGGAATGATGGACTGCTTATATGCAAAATGTGAGTTTGAAGTAGATTGTTTCAATTTATGAATTTCACATGTTCAAGTTTAGTTGAAAGTTGGACTTTCTGTATCATGTTTTAGAGACTATGTTGTGATTACCTTTGCCAGGATTAAGAAGATGATCTTTATATTTGAACCAAACATCTCACAGTCACATTCTATTCTTACCTTTGTTCTTCTATTCATACTTTGGATTTTCAGGCACCCCTTGTATCACAGACTGTGTGATGGCAGAACTTGAGAAGTTAGGCCAAAAATATCGTGTAGCTCTAAGGTAGAGTTATCTCTTGTGCTTTGATTACTATTAATTTATATTCTCATAGACTTGGGATGCATACATAGAACATCAAATTATATATATCCATGCTGGGCTTGTCCATGCATATTCTAGTTTTTCACCTTGTGCTTATTAATTGAATCTTAGATTGGGTAATAAATAAATCCTTTGAATATTTCTATTCTAAAACCCTGAATTTTTCAGTATGTAAAAGAAACAAATATCCAACTGAAATTTCAAAATTTATCACATTCTGTTAAAAAAATTGATTTACTGGGGCTCTAATACAACTGAGTTAATTCACATGGGAAAAAATGTCTCTTTTTAAAAGACAAACTGACAGGGGGTAAAACAAAGCGTTGGACTCCTTGACTTTATTTTCCTTTGAAATATCGTGGCCTTTTGTTACTATCTTCTTTTTTATGCTACTATTGGTCATATTCTTCAAGTAAGCAATTTCTCAGTCTAGTAGGGAAAATAAATTATAATGTTCTAGTTTCAGCTGCTGGGTGTAATCATTTAACCCTTCTATATGTGATAGGATTGCAAAGGATCCTCGATTTGAGAGAATACTCTGTACTCATAAAGGGATGTATGCTGATGACTGTCTTGTTGAGAGAGTTACTCAGGTGCGATTTTTTTAAAGTATCTGAATGTTCAAAAGCATCTGGGAGCAATTTAATGATTAAGATGAATTTACGATTTCCAGGCGGGATGAAAAATAACCTTTCCACAATCCTTTTTCTTGCCTACACGCTAGTTATTTATTTCATGCTTTAATTTATGAAACTGCACTATTTAAATCTCTTTGCTGTATATGGTTATCTAGACATCTAAACAAATTTCTACTGCTACTTTTGTCAATTTTGAATTCATTGTTAAGTGAATGGATATTATTGAATATTTTTTGCTTCATTCTTGATCTTATGAACCCCATTTTCCAAATTCATGGCAATATTCCCTTAAAGTGAACAATTTCATTACAAATAATTTCAACCAAAAGTGCCAGAAACACACACGTCTGCTGTGTATTTCATTCTCTTCTTTTTGGTCCAATTCATTTACGCAAACCATTTTCTTGGAATCAGCATAAGTGCTACATTGTTGCAACATGTGATCGGGACTTGAAGAGGAGGATCCGGAAGGTAAAGTTATTAATCATTTATTTGTCTTTCATGGTTTTAATATTGGACCATATTACCATGACCTACGAAGCATGAACTGGGTTTCTGTGTTGCAGATTCCTGGTGTGCCAATTATGTACATCACCAGACCTACGAAGCATGAACTGGGTTTCTGTGTTGCAGATTCCTGGTGTGCCAATTATGTACATCACCAAACGCAAGTACTCAATTGAGCGATTGCCTGAAGCAACAATTGGTGGAGGTAGATACTCAGAATTATACAATGATATTTATAGCCTTAAGTCACTAACTTCAAATTCGAGCTTAATTTGATTGGACTAACCATTAAACTTCGTACCCCATTGCCCAGAGGCTCTTCGCTATGCGAAGGTATGGGGGAGGGATGTTGTACGCAGCCTTACCCTTGCATATGCAAAGAGGCTGTTTCCGGATTCGAACCCATGACCAACAAGTCACCAAGGCACAACTTTACCGCTGCACCAGGGCTTGCCCTCGCACCAGGGCTCGCCCTCGATTGGACTAACCATTGATAAACAAAAAAGCAAATTTTCATTAAGTTGGGCATATTTACTCCCTCACTGATTTGTTTTAATGTTATTGCACACCACACAAACGAGTTTGACTGCATACTGCTTGAGTTCAAGTGAAATTGGGTAATATGAACGATTTTTGGTGTATTGGCAATAGTTCTGGACTCTGGTCAGTATGATCCTCCAATAATCAAACAAAGTTTTGCTCCTTGCAACTTAACTTAGTTCGGTACATTGACCCTCCCAAATAAGATGCACTTATTTTTTTAGTGGTTCATCATTGTCTCATCAAATAGTCGTGAATGGAAAGAAATTATTAATCTAACAATGCTAGACTGTTCCATGCTTACTTTTTTCTTTACCCGAGTCTACATATATCTGTATAGTTCTGGCACACCTGATGTACTTGTGATTCTCAATGCAGCACCAAGAATTTGATGCAGTAAAACTGGTAATGCTGCATATATACCAATAATCTTAATACTAATTGCTAGGTTGAGGAGCATGAAATCCTGCCACCGTTCCATGCGTGTTTGGTCCTTTTGCTGGCAGTGGATTGAATTCTGATGGAAGCTTTACTCTGAACAAGAAGCAACTTTTCAATTTTGATACCTGAAACTTACCTTCTGTAGCTTGGGAAGGTTTGGATTCAGTCAAATTTTGTTTTCCTCGTGTTGCGTTACTGTATCATTGTGAACCTTGGAGTTCCTAATCTGTGATGGCATTTTTTATATTTCTAGCCACATAAATTAATTGAAGTGATATATCCACATATATATTGATAGACACAAGTTTATTTTTCTTGAAAATAACTTGTTGAGTTCATCCTTCAAATGTTATTGGACTGATTTGGAAACTGGAAAATTAAGAATTTTTCATTTTTTTTCTTCTTCTTTTAGGGTCTGTTTGTTGGGTAAAAGTACTTTTAAAAGAAGTAATTTTGAACCTTTAGATGTAGTTATGATGTGTATTTAAACGAATTTCATCTACAAATTCCACATTTACATTTACATGCATCACACTGGAAATTCATAAAATTTGACTAATTTGTTACGAAATTCATAAAATTGAAGATTGAGTTACGTGCGCACAAACTTCTAAAAATTAAATCAATACTTTTAATAACAAAATTACATATTTACTCAACATAAATATTGAAAGTTCATTCTTTATAATGTAAATCACTAAGTTTCAATTATATGATGATTATATATGTTTATTATACTTACACATATATGATGTAACCAGTGACTAAATATTTTGCTCAAGTTGATGACCGAATCAAACTTAATATCACTGACAAAATTAATGACTGAGTTAAGGTGTATTATCAATTAACATAAAAATAAAATAACGAATGAATTATAATATATACATGCATGCTTAAAAAGAATCGGAAAAGGTATAAATATAAAATTTGGATTGTAGATGCAACTGTAGATTATATAGGAAAGGTTAATTTTGTACGACCATCCTGCACCAAAAAGCGTTTGTAGTCCAACGGTTAGGATAATTGCCTTCCAAGCAATAGACCCGGGTTCGACTCCCGGCAAACGCATAGTTTTTACAATAATACATTTTTATTTCACATCCTGATTGCCTTGAGGAATTTTACAGTAATAACAAAGCCCACAAATAATAATGGTTTTGATTTACACGTTACTTAGCATACTCAATCTCCATATATACTAATACACATCCTCTTTTTTAGTCTTTTTGACAACGGACCTCTTTCAATTTTTGGTAGTACTTTGATTACAGCAGAAATTCGACATTTCATGGTTTTCTGTTCGGACGTATTTTATTTACTAGTGCAAGTCCCTGCCTTTTGGAAAATTTTATCAACATAAAAGACCATTTTGGAAAACTTTATGAAGCTTCATAAGACAAGAAAGTCAAACTTTTTTCTATAGCATCAATACACATATGGTGCAAAAAACTCACTAACCCTATACATAGATCACAATTCACAAGTTCATATTTCTTGAGTAATCTAGTGAGTAGAAGATTCAACAATCATCATTCAAAGACTAGAACTAGAAATATATACTAATGTAATTCTGTTCATTAGTGGACGAGTGGTCAACGAAAAGAGAATTATATCAAAGTTGTTTTCTTAACTCCTCTTTTATGAAAAAATAAAAAGAAAAAAAAGTGGCATCTATCCAATCATTGCAGAGCTTGCATTTGCCTCAAGAGGTATCATTCTTAACTCCTCTTTGATAAAAAAAAAAAAAAAGAATGACATCTATCCACATCATCCAGAGCTTGCATTTGCCTTGATAGGTATCATAAGACAGAACCGGCCTTCAACTTAGCTGCAGTTTGCTTGACAAAGAAACTAGAAAGCACACTTTTACTGCGAGTGTGAACTTGGACAGCCTCACGTCCATTTCGATCATCAAAGGAACCATATGTTGTCAATGGTTTGGAATGCTTCAGTGCATCCTGCAAACACAGTTTCATCAGTAACTTCGCCAAAGTTACACCACAAAACCACTAAAAAATCGTCCTTTAACTCTGAGACTCTTAAGTTCGTGTAAACTGGCTAGCTGGAATATATTCTCCACAATTTCAGCTACTGGTGCACTGGTTTGATAGAATCTCTAATATTTGGTGGAAGTAAAATATAAACAAATATTTTTCCCCAATGGATGTGAAAACAACATATGCATGCTGTATTGAAACCAATGTATGTAATGTTCGAATGAATCAACAAAGAGTAAATTTGGATAGTATTCATTCACACAATTTAAATATATTATATTGTATAACAAGCACATATTCATCAAAGGTAACCATATAAGATCAGGTAGATAGGGCAAATGTAGCACCAAATGCTTAATGGACAGCACAAAAGCATCGGCTTTTAAACCGAAGCATCTCAATAAGTTGGATTCGTGTTGATACTAACCTGGTTGTGAATTTGTGATATCGAAAGATTTACTGGATCAATATGATCCTGAAATTATTAAATTTGATGGACTGGTAGTACTAGCTAGTATGTTTTTGTTGGAAACTACATAAATAATAAAGTTGTTCCACTCTCCAAGTTACCTAGATTCATTGTAACTTAAGAAAATAGTGTTACAATTATTAGCTTAGTAGTTCTTTTGAATTGCATCTTGGATTCCTTACTCCCTTTGTAACTATTATGTATATAAATCCTTAGGCTGAGTGTGCTACTTTGTTAGAACAATTAGTTGAGGCATAATAATTGTTGGTAAGGATAAGTGGTTAGATAGGAGGAGGATGTAAGAGAAGAAATATTCAGTATAGTATCATTTCATTCATTTGTAAATTGATCAATTACTCTTTGTGAAAGTATTAGGATTGAGTTACTGGTATAACGAACTTCCAAAATTGTCAATCAAATCAGTCAAATACCCCCTTAAGCCTATCAGACTGATTATCCTATTCTAGAAATGAACTTCACACCGAGCCTTTATTCACGTGTAAAATCCAAACTAGTACCCCTGATAAATTCTGACAAAGATCTTGCCTGGCAATGCTAATTTTTTTTATCAGTTTTGCAAACACACGAAAATAAATAGCAACATATTGGTCAACAATAATCACAATTTCACTATTCTATCAAACATGGCACCACCAGGCATTTGAACCTGATGAAAGTGGCATTACCCTGCCTGTGGCACCCATAGTTTGGGTGGCAGCACCAGAAGTAGGAACTCCATTTGTCAAGTGAGGTTGTGCTGCTGAGGTTTTCATCCGCGTACTCCCTTCACTATCTACAAGCACAAAAGTAGCAATTGTAAGGAGCTATTGTCTATACACATAACATAACCATTGCTTGCCCAACTGAACTGAATTATATAATACATGGGATGCAGCTATTCAGCATACCTAAAAGGTGGAAAACTCCAGAGATCTTCTTATAAAATTTTGAGTCCTTGGTGCTGCAAAAGTGGATGTGTTAAAATATTAAAATAGCACTCCCCGTATCTTGAGCTACAATAATGCCATCAATGGAATGCATAACAAATAGAGCAACAGGCCTACACAGCCTCAAATTATAAACTTACTTTTTTGAAGTGCGTGAAGTCTGTTTTTTTAAGGTAGACTTAGTTTCTGATGCTAAATGCCATGAAAGAGTTTTTGAAATAGGGGTACCTAGATACAACAATACACATTCAGTTAGATAATATGATGTACACTTACCACCAAACCAAAAGAAAAGGGAAAGGGGGGAGGGGAGGAGAACATACGTCAAAACCAAAAACTCCAGAAGGGACAATTTTCCAACAACAGACCTGAAGAATGAAGACGAGTTCTGGTTTGAAATGAATTTTGTCTTGCACCAATTTTTCTGTGTGGGATGAAATGTACCTTTTTATTGACGGGATCTAGCTTGCATTGTTAAACAGAAACAAAGAGAACCATAAGAAAACCTAAATCTGTAGAGTCAATAATTAATTCTGGAGGAAAATGAGAACAGTACAGCATACTTGGCAAAATGTAGTGCTTATGATGTCTGGGAATGAAAGCCAACAACTGCTGTTGCCGAAGACCTTCTTTATCAGTGTACATATGCCATGTAAGAAGTCTCTGCATGTAAGCAAATATCTCACTTCAACTCCAATTAGAATTTATTTATTTTGACAAAATATTTTTAATTACCTGATTCAAAGTAGAGACCTTCAAATCCATGGTCGAGACATCAAATGTTTGCTTCTCAAGAATGTCGCTTAACTTGTAAGCCACAGTTCCTAGATGATCAACAGCATTAACAAGGGCCCTTACTACATAATCTTTCATGTTGTCAAGTACCCTGAGGCATTAATAAAATAAATCTCAGGAGAAATCCATTAAGTTCACATACGGAAGAATTATCAGCCGGCAGTTACACACAAGCCTATATAATACAATATTAAAGGAACTGTCCCAACTGTCCCTCCCATATGCTGTTAAATTAGCTAGTCACAAAATTTTCTAGGTTACGAATTCATTTGAGGATGACCATATGCCATATCATGCATCCATCCTCTCCAATTTCATTATGGAGAGACAATCATACATTGTAAGAATCAATGGTACAACAAGTGCTTCTGCCTATATACAACACTATAGGAAAGATCAGGGTTCAGGGCCCAACACAACAGAAGTTAAATTAACAAAACATATTTTAGTTAATGTTCTTTAAGTGTCCACTTTAAGACCATTCAATATTTGTTATCAGAAATCATTATGTTAATTTCTTATCTTTTAAGTACTCTCAATCAGCTTTCTTGTCTACAACATATTGTTTTATCCATCTAAATCAAATCATACAACTAGCACTTAAAGAAATACCAAATGCACAATGTAGTAGAAACTTTTAGCCGTAACATTGACAGCCTGGAACTAACTAGCATTTAGCAGAGCAATCCAGCGGAATCACTAGTTATTAAGGGAAGGAGGTAAGGTCACCTTACAGAACAGCAAACTAAAATACTCATTAACAAACAAGTATCCTTACATTGGTTTTTTATCACTATTGAGATAAGATTTCTCACAGTAGTCTGCAGCAGAATAGAGTTGAGGCCTCAGGTTCTTAAGTTCCTGAAAGAAATGTTTCTCAATTAGAATGAGTAACGTTTTTTTTTTTGCATTGCTTAGAGGTCCAAAATCTTAGTAATGTCATAAAGAGGTTTGATGATATGAATTTGAACAAATGAGAAACAATAGTAACAGACACGGTAATTCAGTTTAGTAAGTTGAAATGAATGGCAATTGTGGTAGAAGTAAAAAGAGAGAGATCTAATGACCTGCAAGGCGAAGATGAAGCTCTTGCCGTGTTCCATGGAAACCTCGTCGAATGTCATGGCACAATGTTCGATAAAAGAACTACTATTACGTTAATATCAGGTTATTTTGTTTGGTTTGGTGGGAAAAGCAACACAGGTGGATCAAATTCAAGAGCTGAAGAGAGAGTGAGTCACAAAGAAGAAGACAACACAGTCAAATTCCAAAGACAATATATCACTCCTTTCATTACATCCGAAAATCTCCCAACACAATTAACTGATTAAGAATTATTATGTTCTCTGTTGTAACGGAAACGGCAATTTAACTTCAAAAGACATCCATGCCCTTCGCTTTCTTATTCCATTTTTATATGAACTGGTCCTACATTATAAACAACATCTTATTTACACATGTATCAATACCATGTTTATATTTATAAACATACATACTATATGATAAATTATGTCATTTTTAAATCTCAACTTTTAATTTCTTTAGTTAACTACTATATTTTCCCACTTTAGAAATAAACAAATTAAGTCTTATTTTAAAGCGGGTGCAAAGATACAGAAAATGAAAAAGAAAAAAAAAGTTAGGGAATATGCTCTGCTCTCAACTAAAGGCAAGGCACCTAAAGATTCTAATCTTTCATGACGCATTATTCTGTTGTCCAAGTTTTTATCTCCATCTCCGTTCTTTTTTTTGTTCGTTTTTTCTCTATCAAGCCCCATACCATAAGGTAACATTGTTTTATTATTTTATTAGAGGAAGAAGGCGAGGCGAGGGCCCAAAAAGTATAGTCAAAAGAAAGAACGAAAATCCAAATCCAACCAATCAGACACTTTTCCCACTTAATAACTCAATATATCTAATCTTGCTTTCATCCTCTTCTCAACCTTTTCTTTTTTTCTTCTGCAGGGATGACATTTTCATCGAAAAATTCTGACCCATAACCATGTTCCTTCTCATCCTTTCCCCAGAAACGTCCTTTGTCCCAAAATTTTGCACAACCCTAACCCTAAACCCAGCAAGGTCCACACCTTAAAACCCGTCACAAGGGGCAAGGCAATTGGGTTAAAACTTAAAAGTGAGTTGCAAAGTTAAGGATCATATTCGTGATAGGATTTTGGATTTGGATCATAATTTAAGTTCGTACGGACAATTTTCCGCTCCAGTGAAGCTAGAAGAAAAAAAAAAAAAGCTAAAATACTACGTGAATTTGGGGTATGCTATTCGGTCTCTGAGAGAGGATTTCCCTGGCCTCTTCTACAGAGAACTCTCCTTCGACTTCTACAGGTTCCCATTTCCCTCCTTTACTTTTCTCATTTTTATTTGCATGGTTGAAAATTCAAACAATTTTTTCTTCTTTCAGGGATGATATCGTATTTAAAGACCCTTTGAATACGTTCGTTGGCATTGAGGATTACAAGTCAATATTCTGGGCTCTAGGGTTTCATGGCAGGATGTTTTTGAAGGCTTCTACAGGATGTCATTATGTTTCGCTGGACTGTTCATGGAATAACACGAGATCCATGGGAGAGTCGTACTCGTAGTAGGTTTCATGGAACCTCTCAGTATAAGCTTGACAAGAATGGCATGATTTTTTAACACCGTGTTGACAGTGTTGCTCTCAACAATTACACATTCTAAATTTAAAGTGCTGCCTCGTGTGGAAGACTTGTTTCAGATTATTGGCTGCCCTTCTACTCCAAGACCAACTTATTTTGAAACACCCTCATCTACAAAGAGAATTTGATTTATTAATTGTTGCTCAACTTCTACTTCTAGTTCTTCCAAATCAAACACTTTTGGTGTAAATATGGAATATATTGAGCAACTTGTTTCACATATAAAGCTGCCTAAAAATGGTATTATAGGGTCTTTTTGGGTGGTTTGAACAAGCGTAACAGGATAATAACGATAAACAATGATATTCCTTCCAGTAAAGAAAGATAACCAATGATATAGTGATATAATTATTTGAATAGAAGAAGGTGAACAAGTTAAATCCCAGTTTGGAAGTAGAAGACAATGTTCCTAGGTACCACCACAACGGGACTCCTAACAACCAAAAGCCACATCATAGTCCTTCTCCATCTGAGACCTGAAAGTCAAACTGAAGTGCCATTGTACGACGAGCAGGACCATCTCCAACGTAAGTCACAATTCTCCGGAATTTTGTCTCCACTTTCACACTCTTGTCAGCATAGAAGGCCACGAAAGAAGGATAGTTGAGTTCATAAGATGGTCTGGAGCAATTATAGGACTTTGATCGCACACATAGTCTTGAGGGCTGGCATCGTAAACCATTGCTAGAGGAGAAGCCCGTTGAGGCCGCCACCCTGCGTTCTCCTCAATGGGCTTTCCAGTAAGAAGGACCAGATCGAGTTCATTGCCAACTTCATCAAGTAGGAACTGTTTTAACGGAAGAAAACAAAAGGGTGCATCGATGATTTAACCCGCACTGTGATATGTAGTGCTACGTATAAACCACAAGCTCAATGCATCTACTGTATGCCAAAAAGTCACGCACTGCTTTCATGTAATCTCACTTATTCTAAAGGTCACAAACACTTATTTTATTATACATACTGCTGATTAGTAATAACGCTCTTCATAATTTCAAATATATATCTTTTGTCTGGCTTTGTTTCACTAGTTTTCCACAAAGCTTGCTGTATTTAGAGGAGTACATTATATTTAATTTATAATTGATTTGAACTAAAAATACTTTGTTGCTTATCCTATATAATATAGATGATGAAGAATTAAAATACCTAAAAAACACAAACTTTATGTTTAACAAGATATTTCTGATAATTTTTAACTTTTTTTACTAACAGAAAAATAATATTTTTAGTATCTTTTAACATTCTTCAAAATGTTAACTGAAATATATTTTTTCTTCAACTTTTATCCTACAAAAAAGACAAACGCTAACTTATAGTTTTTTTTTTATATTTTTTTCAACTTTATTCTTAATATATTTATTCATTTTTTTTTTAAGTTTTTATATAAATATGATTTTATTATTTTATAATTTTTTATATACTTTAAATATTTTTAATTGAACACTTATAATTTAATAAATTATTTTAACTTTCAACTATCCGCTAATTTTTTAACTTTCAGCAAACTTTTCAATATAATCAAAGAATTAAAAAAAAAAGACTGCGATAGAATAAATTATAATTATCCATGCTAATTAGAAAATCAACAAAAAAAATTTATTAAAAAGGAATGAAGCCACACACATATAATGTTTTTCTCTTATATGGTAATAATTATAAAATTATCGATGGTAACAATAAATATAAATTCATGTTATTTAAATGATTATATATTTTAACAAATAGAATACTATGAATTACCTTAAAAATATATTGAAAATTTTATTGATTTTCTTATAAATCAATTTGAAATTATTTTTATATTTCCAAACTTATGATATCAAATACGTTCTTCAAAAATAAAAAATAGACATCAAAATTGTCCTTTTAACAACTTTTTCTTCATCAAAGTAAGGATTATTTTTGTCTCTTTTAACTATTTGGAACGTCCAATTAATAGTAACTTTTTTCTCATTCTCCTCTACCAAGCACAAGCTTAAAGACAACTATCCAAACTTATCACGATCACATATTTATGTGAACCTGTGATCACATCTTCTGAGGGATGCCTTGTCCTTTTTTTCAATTTTGACAGCAACATGCTCTTGGTTGCCCTAATGAATAAGAAAAATGAACAAATTAAATGTCTAAGATTTGGTGATTGGAACATGGAATGCCACCGATGTAATTATGTGGCTATTATAGTATTCAATTCTACTATTGTGTTGAGTTTCTTCTTACTCGGGGGCCCTTGACTTGCAAAACTGACCCTTGAACAATCACAGAACGAAGTCTGACCAGTAATAAATTGATAATTAATGCACTTGCTTCCAAAAGAGGTGCATTTCAATGCATGCAGACTTGGAAGTTGAAATACAAAATGCTAAGGATGCACTGGGCAAATACTTCCAACTGCCAAGAACTGGCCCGATGGGCAACAATTAGAAGCAAATTTCTGGTTACATCTTCCATTCACCTGTCGCAATAAATAAATAAATAAGATCCTCCAGTTATCTGTGCCTTTCTTTTGTAACGCCATTTGAAAATGCTTTTCCATGACAGTACCCTAACTTTGTCGATCGATTTTCTTGACTTTATCATTCTTCTAGAGTGAAGTTCATAAAAATCCAATCAAGAAAGGCCTTTACAATTCAAGACATAACTAAGAGAACTAAAATTGACAAAACCTGAAAACCAAGCAGCATTTTTTAGGAATGATGATATATAATACCAGTTCAAGTTATTTTGCCCAACTTCAAATCATTATGAAACAATATCCAGAACAGAGACAAACCGGCAAGACAATTTTCTGACATTAACTAATTATTAAGTGAAACGAGAAAACAGCCATGCAGACAGCCCGCTACCATTTGATGAGAACCTTGGCAAAAACTAAT
The DNA here is from genome assembly GCF_000004515.6 of Glycine max. Taxonomy (NCBI): domain Eukaryota; kingdom Viridiplantae; phylum Streptophyta; class Magnoliopsida; order Fabales; family Fabaceae; genus Glycine; species Glycine max. The sequence goes on along the minus strand of NC_016090.4, from coordinate 46,103,022 downwards.
GGATTCTTATTTTGTTCAGAATACATTTAAATTACAATACAAACACAACATTCGTTCTATCTCATATATGTCCCATAAACAAAAGATATTTCAACAAGTAAACAAATTTTTCAAATGGGCATTGTGCATTTCTTTTGAGAATGTCCTAACATATGACAGCGACCACATTGAACAACTCTTTTGGGACGCTTAAAGTTCTCCACTCGTATAACCTTCTTTTTAGGCCTTCCAGGCGGCCGGCGAGTCTTTGGTGGGCAAATTATTATATCAAACCTTGCACCTCCTCCTCCTTCTGCTCCTTCTCCCAGATCTCTCCACTGGCTCTTATCTGGTATAGGATTTATCATCTGTGAATAAGTCATTCTGTAACTTTGTACAGTGAAGCATGGTTCAGCAAACATGTGGGCATTGTGTCCACAAGAAATAAGTGCAGCAGCAGCATGGGCACAAGGTAAGCCATACAGCTGCCAACGGCGACAGGAGCACTCACGACTCCGTATATCCACAATATTGGTCCTCTCAGTTGACACAATTTCAAACTCAACTTCATTTGCCCGGAGCACTTGATAGCAATGAGCATCAGCAATTGCTTCCAAGATTCGCTTCTCAGCAGATGGTACAAGAATTGATGTCCACCTCATGCCCATATCCTGCCGATCATTAAACCACGATACCATCTGCTGGCGGATGTGTTCCATCATCTGTACTACAGGGAGCTCATGACATTCAAGGGCCCAGTTATACAATAATTCTGTTACCCCAAGTGTGAAATGGCCATATCGAACACCGTCAAAGTATGCCACGGCCCAAAGATAGGGAGGAAATTGTTGAAACCATGATATAACATCTTGTGAAATTTCCATCATCTCAGTAATCTTGCTTTCAAATTCAGCAGCAGTAAGCGCATAAACAGCATTCCAAAAGATGTTTACCAACTTTGTATTTTTAAATGTATCACGAAAATTTTCACTAACAGAACGCAGACAGAAACCATGTGAAGCAGTAGGGAAATGTGTTTCTACAGCCTCCACCAAGCCTCTTTGCCTTTCAGACAATATTGTCAGTCTAGGCATGTTGTCTGTGTTTACTCCTAGAAGTTTCCGCAATTCTGACATGAACCACATCCAGTTTTCATCACTTTCTGAGTCAACAACAGCAATAGCCAAAGGAAACAAAGCATCATCGGCATCAACAGCTGCAGCACAGAGCAATGTACCTAGGTATTTTCCTTTAAGATGTGCTCTGTCAAGTTCTAAAAGTGGCCTACAAGCATTTATAAACCCATAAATTGATGCACGATAAGAAATAAACAGTCGTTGAAAACAATTTTCTTGTCCAGTGGCAACAACAGACGCAATGCTACCAGGGTTGGTTTTCCTTATTTGTTCACAGTAAGCAGGGAGAAGACGGTAACCCTCTTCAAATGTTCCATGAAGTGCAGCCATGCTACGTTCCTTCCCCCGCCAAGCTTGCATGTAAGAAACTGCAACTCCATGCTGATCACGAATATCTTGCAGTATTTCCCTTGGTTTGTATTGTGGATTATCTCGAATGCGTGCTTCAACAGATCTTGCAACCCAACCTACTGATGCCTGCTGATGATGAAGGTTCTGAACTCCCTCGCAAGTATGCTCTCCGTGTAGAGTTCTTACAGTAAAAGTTGGAACACCGGGACACTTTGCTACATGGACCCGCCATGGGCACCCTTCTTTGGAGCATTTTGCTATAAAACGACTGCGATCTGACTTAACTATCCTAAGATCAAAATGCATAGCAATGGCAATATCTTTCAGTGTTCTTCGGCAGGTTTCCACATCTGCAAACTCTTGCCCAATGACTAACGGCTGCTCTGCTACAGTAACAGTACTAACAGATGTGTTGTTATCTAAAACTAAAGAATGATTAGCCATATATCCACCAAAACAAGAAAAGATCAATGTCATCTGACTCTAAGGGTTTCCATCATATTTATGAATTATCAAGGGCTTCCAAGGATAGGAATTGAAAAATGCCATCATACCAAACTTCCAGCCAATTACAAACTCTGCAATACATAACAGAAGTAATGGTTAAATTCTATAAGCAGTTCAGAACAGAAAGTCATTGAAACAAAATGGAAATTTGGGAACATTGTACAAGTAAAGAACATACAAACTGTAAACAAAGTAAGTAGCTAACTTATAATGGATGTTCAAAAATTAGATTATTCAAAATGAAAACAACTGCAGAGGGAGAAAAAAAGTAAAATGACCCACCAGTAGACTTAGAAAAATCTACAAACTTATATGCTAATGTAATTTGTAAATAGATTATTGCTTGTTCAATTTTGAAAATTATGAGGCTGACAACAAAAGGGGAGTTGCAGAAGTAGAATATTCACCTCTAGCATTAAATCAATAAGTTATTCGATAAACAGAAGTGCAAACTTTACAAGGAACCCAAGGAACATAATTTAAACTAAGCATTTTTCATGAAATAAAATTAGGAAGACGAGATGCCAGGATGGTGCCTTAGTCCAAGATTTGGAAAGCCCCTGAACTCAAAGAGCACTTTTAGATAACTTAGATTTACCTCATATCAAGGAAATGAGTGGGGGCTTGAGTCTGTAACCTATGAAATACAAGACTTGATCTTACTCCACTCGACCAACCCCTTGGGATTTGAACTGAGCATTTTTTATTAGTAAGGAAAAGCAATTGCTTTGGTTAATTTAATTACAATCATTACGATTTCAAGTTGTTGTAAAACCTACTATGTGTGAGTATGTATAACTCAATACATAGAAAAGATTACACAAATGAAACAAGACAAAGAGACTAACACACTATTGAGATACAGAGACGGAAATAATTAGAAGATGATCCTAGTTCTCCATCCCTTTAACTTAATTTGGTTGTAAACTTGGAAGCCTTTTATTTCATTTTCTTAATTTTAATTAGAGAGATGTTGAAAATGATATATTTAAGGAGCCAGGGGATGGGGACTGAAATCAAGCATTACATTTTAATGATATAATTGCAGGATTGTGGCTAAACTATGCCTTAATTCCAAAATCAAAGTTCAGAATTTAATCAGCCAGATCTAATGGTTGCAGGTGAAGAAAGAGCTTGGTCACAGCAACCATACATAAAGGGATAATTTTAATCCTTGGCAGTTTCTATGGAACTTGTTCAACTACATGTATCCACAAGCTGCATTTATAGTTGTAGTTGCAGATTCCTTTAACTTATCCACCACCATCTAACTGGTCATTGCCCACGGAAAATCCACATTTCCGAAGAATATTACTCTGAGTACTTTGCCAACATGCCCTTGCCTAAACTTCCCAAATGGTTAATTGGTCCTGCACACAATTCCAGTGATTAATTCGTAAAAACTTGTTGCCTGCACAGGACTGCTTCGTTGTGTATGTTTTCTTAGGAATAGTTAAACACAGATCATATTCTCACTCGGGAAATATAGGAGGACATCACAGTAACTGCAAGTTCATTTAAACAGAACAAAAACCTAGTGACCTCCAAATATCCACTCAGTCTAATCCCCTCACAGGCATTAAAACAAAGAACACTTTCATCTTTCTAACTGCGCATGTTTTGATTCAGAAACTGAGGATATGGTTTTTCAGAAAAAATGTGAGGGTTCTCTTTTTTAAGAAGCAAACAGCATCAACAAAGAAGAAAGCAGCATAAAACGTAACATAGTCTTATGATAATATATTTGAGGGATTGATATTCAAGCTTCAAAGCAAGGGGTCACACTCACGGAACAAGGACCACATTGCTCAACTAGGTCATACATCAAACCGTGAACGACCGTAACTGTTAACACTCCCTTCGGATCCAACAATTTTCAATCTGGAAATTTCAATTTCTGAATCCTTAATCTGGATTTCGTAAACTACGAGGTGGATTTCCCCATGGCAAAACAATTCAGAGGACGCGACCAACACACACACACATGTGAATTCTAAAAAAATGATTTTTTGTTTTTGGCACAAAGGAAAACCAAACATCCAGAAACTTGTACGAGAAAGCTAATTGGGAACATGATGCAAAACAAGAGGTGGAGGAAGGGACTTTGGCTGAAAACATGTGTAAACAAATATTGGGAGAAAAAATAAACAGAGAGAGAAAGAGATAGAGCACCTTAGTTTACACACACTTGTTGGTGTTTGAAAGTGACGGTTTGTGCTACAGTTGTTGCTGCTCTTCCTCCTCTTCCTCGTAGTTCTCTAGCTTCGCTTTCTTGAATTTGAGGGGATGGTGAACCGTAGTAAAACAAACTTCTGTTTCTTTTTGTTCTTCTCTGCTTTTGTTTTTTCTTTTTTTTTTCTTCTTTAATTTACGTTTCGGTGGTACAAATTTGCTAAAATGTTTTTATCTGTGATTTTTCTATTTCACGTCCTACCTCACATAACTCATTTTTATATCAATAATTTATTATCGTATAGATTGAGAATAACTCATTATCCGTGAATAAAGTACTACAGTACTATACTATCTATCAACGTGAGGAAATAAAAAAACTTATTATCTATTTCAGCTTTCAAGAATTGTGAATTCCGAAATCGTTCCTCACTCAGTTATTTCTTATTTAAATTTCAGTCCTCCTTCACTTTTAATCCTTCAATTGTTTACCTCAATATTTTTAGTCCCTCCTAATAAATTAGATATATTAAGCTTTAATACTGACATGCCTAACCAAAGTTCACAATATTTTCTACTTTATTTCTAGTTTTTTTTAAGTTAAAATTTTTTAGTCTATAAAATGTCCACTTTTCGATTTTAATACCAATGAGATTTTCATTTTTAAATTTTAGTCCCTAAAAAATTTAATTTCTAATTTTTAGTTCTTAATTAGTTTTTCTGTCTTACTTTTGTTCATTTTAAGCTCATTAATATAATCACAAGTATCATTCAAATTAAGGAATAGTGACATAAGTGAAAGTGGAACAACATGGTCCAAATATTCACTTAAATTGAAAGCTCACTTGGCCCAAAAATTTGAAACATTAATACTAATTTTATTAGAAATACTCAACAATTGATTGTGGTTAGATTTAGGATAAAAAAATTTAAAGTGTGACAAACTAATAAATATAGGTAGATAATGAGTGTGGGGAATTCAAGGTATTTAATGAGAGTTCGATTGGTTGGTTGATGTTTGGGTCGTGCTTTCACTTTTCACATTTATCATTAATCCCTAATAATGCTTAAATCATTTTCAACCAATAAATTCATCAAAATTTTACTTTTATTTTTTAATAATATTTCACACTTTCTTATAATATCGTATGACATTTCTTACTTTAAATAATTCAATCAAATTTTTATCTCCACCAAAATATTCACTGTAATTTCTTAAATGGACCCCATAATACATTCAATTTCCCAAATATACACGATATTTCAATAATACTTGTGTAGTATGGACCCACAAAATCAAAAGACAAATGGGTTCTCTGTCTAGCAACCCAATCTTGAAAGTGGTACGACTTGTCTCAATGGAGTTGCTCTTAGGCATGCTATATATTTTTGGGACTTGAACCCAGTCATAGTTGATCGATAAGTAGTTCTAGTAAAAGTATAGTATTATTAATTCTAATTTATTTGCAAAAAGGGCTTTTGATTTAGGTGGATTGTGAGTTCAAGGTATGTTAGAATGTTCGGATCATATGTTTCTACTTTCATCTCTGTGATTATTTGCTAATAACGGTTTAAACAATACTACGTCACAATGTCAATGAGATGAAAGGGGATGAATAAGAGATTATGGATTCATTAATTAAAGACAAAAAAGTTAAATGATGACTAAAGATTAAATTAAAAGAATGAATTTTTTATAAGCAGTAAATTTGAAAGGTAGAATTTTTTATAAGCAGTAAATTTGAAAGGTAAAATTTTTGTTAGGACTAAAATTTCAATTTCAATATTTTTAAAGATTAAAAATGACAACTAATATTGTATTAGGCGATACTGTAAGATGTCATTGTGACTAATTTTAAATTTTTTTTATTATTATGTTTTTTATTTCTCATGGCATTATCAACTATTATAAAGCATACGTGAGATTAAACTTTAGATGGGGCATGAAATTGAAAAATTGAATAACTACTAGCATTTTATAAAATCAATTTAAGACTAACAATAAAAAAATGAATGACTAAAGTACGAATCATTCTAGAGCAGGCGAGTGAGCGTGGTTATATAAAAAATTTAATTGGTAGAACAAGCAAAAAAAAAAAAAAAAGAGAAGAAACAACATTGTAAATTGTGCATGCTTTTTAATTTTTGTGTTTGGGCCTTATTTCGATTCCTTGAACGAGAATGCCCGCTTTCCACCCACCACTCTTGACCTCGTAGACTCCAATCTCCACCTCCTTCTCCTTCTCCTTCTCTCCGCCGACGTTGAAGAAGTCACCCAATTCCACCTCCATCCACCCATCGCTTCTCTCCTTCGGATATTCACCTCCCCCCTTAGCATTAGGCGGTGGAGGCGGCGGTGCTGCATCGAAACTATCCAGAAAACGAGAACGAACGCGGCTGAATATCCCAGGAACTATCTGCTCACGTGGCCTCCGCGGTGTCTCCGCTTCTTCCAAGTACACCGTTCTCCTCCGACCCTCAACCGACACCTCAACCGGCTGGTTATAGAACCCGTACGCACCCCCGCTCCTTTGCTTAAACACTAGGTATGCCCCGTACAATGTTTTTTCAGACAACGTGCCACTTTTGATTCCACCTTTTATTTCCAACCAACACACACTAACAAGTTCCGCCACCTCCGAAAACCTAGAAGCAAACATTAAGTGATACTGCATCCTTCAATTTCATGTTAATCCAAATGATTAATAAATTAAATAATTACCTGGCCGCTGGAACAGAAGTCCATCTCCAATACCTGGGAGTGTCTCCCCAAACAATTGAGAGACTTCGGGCTGAGAGCATGTAGCATATTTTGCCGTTCAGTTTATCGAGTGCAAAGCTCTGGTGATTAATTAATTTTCCAATTAATGAAAGATATACGTGTATAATTATTGAGAGAAAAAATGATTTTATTTGTAATACCTTTTTACCAGCGTCTATGAGGAGGGGGTTATGGCATAGGTGGAGGTAGAGGTCCTTCTTGGAAGAGTAATTGGTGAGAGTGGAGGGCTTGGAAGATTGGGAAATGATAGCCTGATAATCGGAGGGGAGGAACCTTTCCCATACGAAGTCGGTTACTGAGGCAGATCTGAAGGAGGAAGAGACCAAAGAGAGAACGCAGGCATCTGGAGGAGTGGTGAACGAAACTATATTCGCTATGCAACCTTCAGGGAGATGCTCAAACTCACCACCGCCAACTTCTTCTTCTGCTTCCAAAACCATTACTTTGTTCCTGCTCTTATTATCCATAATCTTCCTCTTCTATGCTCTCTCCTCTCCTCTTATATAACTGCAAGGAGAAGTACTGATTTTGAATACTAGGAAAGCTTAGCGGTTAAGCTTCGATCATATCCTGCATTTTTATTTGCCGCACAATTTTATTTATAATATCTTTTCCTTTTACAAAGAAAAAAAGACAAGGAGAAAAAAAGTAAAAAGAAACTCCAGTCAAGATAAATAATTTAAAGAACAAATAAAAAATAACTATTATTTTTATAAATGCAACATTTTAAAAGAACAATTATGCTACTATTCAATTGTAACTCTAAGAGAAAGAATTTATTACTATTTAATTTCAAAATTTAATAATACATAGTATGAGGAATGTTATATTGTTATGTATCGAATGAAGATTTGTTGGTTTGGATTAATATAAACTTATTTAAGATATTCCATTTGTAGAAAATATAACTGCGGTGACAATTTCTACTGAGACTGAGAGGAGCTTAAACTGACACAATGGAGAACACAGCGGTGAGGAGAGGTTTAAATTTTAAAGAGAGAATGAGAAAATAAATAAATTTTTACTTTTAAAAATAACTTTTATTTTATTTTACAACTGAATAATTATTTTTGATAGAGCTGAATAATTTATCATTCTCTCTTGTTTGTTTTGTCGTTCAAACATATATATAATAAAGAATAAATAAAAAGAGAAAAGGTTCTTTATCTTTATTGCATAATAAAAGCATCCGTATAAGATATCCACGTCAAACAATTCCTTTTTAGCATTTTAAGTTTTAACAATGCGTTATCGATTCGGTCAATTAATAACATGATAATGATAATGCGCTATTGCGATACTTATAGCCTGGGCGCGTTCGTCCGTCATACTTCATACCTTCTCGTTCATTTTTGGAGATTTTCTCTATTTTTTTTAAAGTTATCCTAATATTCTCCATCTTTTAATTATTATTATTATTATCTGATTCTTTTTTCTCTCTTTTTTCATTTTTACTTACTACCTAATTATATATAGTGAAAATGTTAACTCTTTTTGGTCTACAGTAGAAGTCGACGATTTAGAAGTCAGTGAATTTTATAATAAATGTAAAATAACAAATATTTACTTTTTACCTTTTCATAATATCACTATAATCTTGCGTATTAGAATCAATTTCGTGTTGCCTTCAAAATAAATAAATAAAAAATCTAAGGATACCTCTTAATATGCATGTCGAGGATTTCCTTAAATAGAAAATAGAAAGCGACTGCAATAAATTGTGGGTAACTTCCATAAATTGATGGGGTAAGATGCTTGTGTAATCAATGATAGATGAATGAGTTCATATTTAGTAGGATGAGATTGGGCTTATCATATTACTCCATATTTAAAGGTACGGACACGGAAGAACCCTAATTACACTCGAGCAAGTGGCTTTACGTTCCATTGACATCTTTACTGCAATTGGAAACTCTTTTGACGTGTTTGGGATTCGCTTTCTCGTGTGCCCGAATTTTGTTTTGCATGTGCATGTGATTAAATAGCATTTTACTAACCACACCGCTTCACCACTCGCATTTGAAATTAAATGCCCTACGCGTCATATGAAAATGCATGTACATTTTCATTCACGGATTCACCCTTTAAGTTTTTGTTTTAATCATTGGTATCTTATATTATCACGACAGATTACAAAGCAAATACTTTTCTCTTTCTGGATATTATTTCAAAACACCATAAAACTTACAATAAATTATGTTACACTTCTTGAGATATTATTCGAAAAACTCGGTATTGTCAATTTGTAGAGATGTACATACATACATACATATGTCAGGAACATTGTTGATCTTATTTATCAATTTGAAGACATTATTTGTGTGGAATATGAGATCTTCCCCTCTCGTTTCCTTCTCTATAGTTGAATTTATTGAGGAGAAAAGTACATAAAGTACTAAGATTGGAGAAGACATCCTAGCCTTACAATAACAATAATTGTAGCTTATTTCCACCCATCATATATATGCCCTAAGTTAATTTGGTTCTAAACCATGCACAATCCAGTACATGCATTTACTAATAAGACTTTTATCCCATAAAGACATATATGATATATATACTTACATAATGATTTTTAAGTTCTGATAGATCATACGTACATTACGCATGATTGAGTTTCTTAGAGAAAGTAATATGTTATTCACTTAATATCTGTAACTATTAATATCTGCAACTACTTTATTTTGGGTTATGTTTGGCTCAACTATTCTTTAACTTAGAAGCTATTATAAAGCTAAAGCTTAAAATAAAAGCTTTAAAAATAAAAGTAGAAATAGTTTGTTAATTTATTTATTTTTAGTTTTAAAACTTCTTTTAAGAGAAAAGTATTCTGGTAAAATTTTTTAAAGAATTATTTAAAATTAAATGCCTCACTAAGTGGAAAATACATTGATAAAAATTGTGTAAAATTAATTTAAATTTATAAGCAATTAAAACAGTATTCAAATAAATATATTGTTGTAATTAATAATTGTAAACCTTAATTACAAATTAAAATTTTAAAAAATAAAATATGAATTAAATTTTAAGGAAAAATTATAATTATTTTAAATTATCAAAATTTTGTTTTACTATATCACTCATTCATTTCATTAAGGCTCGTCCATTTCAAGTAACAAATATATTCATATTTTTTAATTTTAAGAATGTCAAAATTAATTTTAAAATTAATGTACAAATAATTTATTATATAATATTAATTAAATAAATTTAAGTATTAAACACAAAAGATAAAATATTTAAAATATTTATTATTTTACAATAATATTTTTAGAAGATAAAAAATATTTCATTTAAATAGAATTCAATAATACCAATATATATACAAAAGCATTTAATAAATAATTAAAAATATTTGATAAATATATTATTGTAATTAAGAAATAAAAAATTTAGCTAGAAAATAAATTTAAAAATCCTGAAATTTAAACTAAATTTAAAAATAAAAATAATATATTTTAAAATATGAAAATTTATTTAATTATATTATATCATTTATTCATTTTGGTAACATTATTTTATTTTATGTAATGAATACATCTGAAATGTTTAATTTTATAATTTTCAAAATCTATTTTAATTAATGAAAGTTAATTTTAAAGATGTTTTACAATTTTTTTATATAATATTAAGTAAAAAAGGTAAAATATTTAAAAACTTCTATATTATTGTTCAATAATATTTTTAGAAGATGAAAATGAATTTATTTAATATAATTCAATAGCGTCAATATATATTAAAAATTATTTAATAAATAAACAAAAAAGTAATTTTTTTGTAAAAAAATTGTTGTAATGAAGAATTTAAAAAACTTGAGTATAAAAAAATAAAAAAAATCTAATGTTCAAATTAAATTCAAAGAATTCATTTTTATAAATATTTTAAAATATCAAAGTTTATTTAATCAGATTGTTTACTTATTTAATTGGATGCTTTAAAGAAGCTCTGAACAGTCGACAAAAAAAAAAACAAAAACAGAGAGAACAGAGAAGGGCTTCCAACTATATTTCTGTCTTCCTTCATAACCATCATTTCCGCTTCATCTTCAAATCCCGTAACTGCATTGCGTTATTCCAACTTGAGGAACTGAAGACCATTAACTTGTCCCCATCTGAAATTCACAATCTTTCTATCTATAGCATAGATGTAACAATGTTTCAAAAAAAAGAAAATAGATGGATAAAGAGATATACAATTGGCATACGCAAAAGTTGAATAAGATAAGATAATCATATTTATGGAAAGAAAGGTGCAAGTCAAAATATAACCGTAACTAACCAAAGAAAAAAAAAACGTTAGATGCCATCCATGCATGGCTTGGAAGACAATAAATCAAAGTCACGTGCAACTGAATTGAACCCAAAAACTGAAATATGATTTCCACATTTGTCGGAAGCCATGTAAAAGGACACCTCATAATGATGTCCACTCAAATTTTCCCCCCTTTTCTCTCCGAGTCTTCTGAGGAAACGTCACCATTTTTCGATCCCATTCCCCTGTTCATACATGCATGCATGTCTAACTCCTCCTTTCACCTTTTGCTGTTGATTTCCCTTCCATTTATTTTATAGCTTCTGCTGTGCGGGGTCCTTCAATCTCACTTGGGGGAACCTCCGTCATGGAGCCTTAATTACATTTTTCATGCTCTCAATATTGAATGAAGATATTGCTTAGTATCAAAACCTGAACATACATACTATATCTACCAACCGGGAATCCTCTTCCTGGACGTTTTGTTTTTTTATTCTAGACACTCAGAAAAATGAATTGTTTTCCGTGTTTTTCAAAGACTAAGAGAACCAACAGCAAGAGGGAGCAACAAGGCGTTATACCACAAGAAAACGTTGTCACAAGGACACCACCAGGTATTTAATTTAATTTTTCAATAAAGAAATTTTAATTAGTTCATGATCCCATTGGAAAGCCAAAGACCCTAATTGTGTTTAAAAACAATAATGACATTCATAGAATCAAAATATATAAATTCTTGTTTGTTTGTAATATATTGTTAGCAATTTAATTTTTCACTTAATTATCTCCATCTCCATAAGACTTGAAAATTAAACATTGGGGGTGACATGCAGATGTAAAGAAACAAAAGGCAGATGATCCAAACCAAGTTGACACCTCAAATATTCAAGCACAAAATTTCACATTCCGTGAGCTTGCAATTGCAACAAAGAATTTCCGCCAAGAATGTTTGTTGGGAGAAGGGGGCTTCGGCAGAGTTTATAAGGGAACAATTCCTGCAACCGGGCAGGTCATAACATAAGGCCTTCAATTTTCAGTTCATAAAAAAACAAACAAATTCAATATATGTATATTTTTTTTTCTCACGTTTGCATGCATGTGTGTTTTTTTCCCCCTCTTCAGGTGGTAGCAGTGAAGCAACTCGACCGAAATGGGGTCCAAGGTAGCAAGGAATTTCTGGTTGAAGTTTTGATGTTAAGTCTCTTGAACCATGAAAATCTGGTCAAACTCACTGGTTATTGTGCTGATGGAGATCAACGTCTTTTGGTCTATGAGTTCATGCCAGGGGGCTGTTTAGAAGACCGTCTTCTTGGTATAGTCCTCCTTCAATTTTTGACATTATTATTATTGTGCATTATATAAGAATAAAACTAAAACAAAGCTTGAGTTTGCTTTTAAAACAGAGAGGAAAACAGATGAACCTGCATTAGATTGGTACAACAGAATGAAAATAGCATCAAATGCGGCGAAAGGACTATGGTACTTGCACGACATGGCCAACCCTTCAGTTATATACCGGGACTTGAAATCCGCCAACATCCTGCTGGATAATGATCACAATGCAAAACTATCTGATTATGGACTGGCCAAACTTGCTGGTAAAGATAAGACGAACATTGTACCAACAAGAGTTATGGGCACCTATGGTTACAGTGCTCCCGAGTACGTAAGAACGGGTAACCTCACCTTGAAATCAGATGTGTACAGTTTTGGAGTTGTCTTGCTAGAGCTCATAACTGGACGCCGTGCCATTGACACCACAAGATCGCACGATGAACAAAATCTAGTTTCATGGGTATACTAATAACAGCCTCTTTAATTTGGACATTTTCATTTTCTCCTATTCATATGTTGGGCAGATTTCACATAGTTCCCATCAAATCATAAATAAGACTTGATAAATTGGAGGTGGAAACACATTATTTTGTGTTCCTACACGAATTCCACCTAATAATAGTATAGAATGTGTTAGAATTTTAAAAAGGACAGAACTTATATGTAGTTCTTAGTTTTTAGTGTTGTTCTTTGATCAGAATTGAAATTTCACCTCAATAATATATATAATAAAGGCTTGCACATAAATTACCGAGGTGAAACTCTGTTTCTAATTGAAGAACAACACTAAGCACATAAGGTACTTATCTAAGTTTTTTCCTTTTAAAACATGAGTTGTGATCATTTAATGAGAACTATGTGATTTCTCCGGTATGATATGTATGCATAAAAATGTTTAAGGTTGTTATAGTACCAAAGTCCAACAGCTTAATTTGATCCCCAAATATCTATTTTTGTTAATTTTACAAATTTTCCCTTATTATGATTGAGCAGGCACAACCCATATTCAGGGACCCAAAAAGATATCCAGACATGGCAGATCCAAGTCTGAAAAAAAATTTCCCAGAAAAGGATCTGAACCAAGTTGTTGCAATTGCAGCCATGTGCTTACAGGAGGAAGCAGCAGCGCGTCCTTTGATGAGTGATGTTGTAACTGCTCTCAGTTTTCTTTCCACCTCTCCTCCAGAGGTTGTTCCTGAAGCCCAGAGTGCTGCTCCTGAAAATGAAGCTGGATCTGGTAAGGACAGCGATAGCTCCTCCTCCAATGAAGAAGAGGAGAATGTAACTGCTGAAACTCAGGTTAGTGCAAAATACCAAGAGAGCGAAGACGCCTCAGAGAATGAGTATGATTATTATGGGAATGAAAACCAACAAAAGTACAGTCCACAAGACATCAAACAGACCAAGGAGTTCTACTCCAAATCAAGCCGCAAGAGCAGCACCAGATCAAAGAACGGAACCACTTCTTCTAGCTACAGAAGCAGCTCCACTTCAGATTCAGAGAATGGAAGCAACAAAACCAGTAGGAAAAGCAGCAGAAAGAACGGCAGCAAGAAGTCTTCCTTAAGCCAGAAGAGCGGTAAGAAATCTTCATTGAGCCAAAAGAGCAGCAGCAAGAAATCTTCTGTGAGAGTCTTAAGCCACAAGAAAAGCAAGGATGGAAGCCATTCCCCTAATTCAAGACGCAGTAGCAGCAGTGGCGGTGATCTTTTGGATCGTAGCGGAAGCAGGCCATCAGAAGGGAATGTTTCAATTGGCCTAATCAGCAGTGAGAACTCAGACAGTGACAGCAGCATACGATCAGAGGAAAGGAGCAGCATGCATTTAAATCATACCAGCAGCAGATCGGAGGAGGGAATTGTTTATTACCGATAGAGATTTATCAATGTCTGGTGGCAACAACAATAACTTAATTGGCGATGATGAATACTAAAGGAGGCATTTGGCATCACATGATGTTTTGTATACTTCTGTTGTTTGTCTATACATCAGTATGTATGGTCGAGTGAAACAAGTTAAGATAACCGTATATGGTATCCTCTAAATTAAAACTTGAAACTCGAGCATCTATATACATACACATATATACTTGTTTTTTTTAGTAGGCTTCAGCTATATTTCTGTATCTACCTTTAGTTCAAGAACAACGAGAGACGATTACCGTGAATTTCCATAGAGGATTGTTGACATTATTGGAAACAGTGATCCTCGTTTGTATTATGTAATAATTCTGATGTTATTCCTTTTGTCACAAATTAAATATAGGTATTTATGTGGGAATCAAATCTTGTGTCCTATCACGGATATATCCCTATTGATTCATTGAATCCACTATAAATTTGTTTAGTAGCACCACCCATCGGAGAAGAATGGTCACGGGCTCAAATATAATGCCATCTTTTATAAGGTTCACATACATGACTATATATGAGTAGGCGACGTTATCAATCAGCTAGCAAATTCTAGCTATTTGAATTTACAGCTAGCTGATTTGAAATCCCTTCAAAAATATCATAACACGTCAAACATCAAAGTTATTCAATAAATTGAAAAAAGGACCTCTGTCATACATTCTTATTTGTTAAAAACTGATATCAGAATCAGATACACACTGACATAAATAACATACAGAGAAGACCTTCCTAAAAAGAATTATTTGTTGCTTGGTTAATTTATATTGCCTTCATTATATTGATAGAGAACAGGGAAATAAAAATCAGGAAGACAATTACGATTTACGAACTGAGAGAACTTACACTGTAATTCTTGGTCACTATCCACTCTGACTTACATATGAAGGAGACATTAAAAACCACATCCAAGGAAGAGAAACAAAAATTTGACATGTAAGGTGCTATAGCCTGTAACTATATATATGTTATTATTTTATGGTGGTGGGATGTGTGTGTTTGTTTGGAAACCAGATGAATCCAACGCCAATAAACTTTCAAATGAAAGTTACAATATTGTTGCTTTGAAATTTTTGTATTGGAACGCACAATTTCTCCATTCAACGCTAATCCAATTACACACCCTCCATATCCATGGATTAGGTGTAACGGTAGATTTTTGTTGTAAAGTTGGCGCTGTTGACGACGTTGTCGTCATTGCACTCAAATCTAACTTTAAGATTTCGTCGCGATCTAGTACTGTGGCTCTTATCCTTCTTAAGGCACGGCTTCAGCGTAGGGATCTGCTCAGAGTGGCTGAATCTACCACTACGGCTGCGCGCCTCTTCTTTTCCTGAGTCACGTGAAGTGTAGTCGCTAGAATAATAAACATGTTTTTCTCTGACAGAAGATTGAGCCCAGTAGTTACCTCCTTTGCCGTGTTTGTGTCCCTCTCTGGGCAATTTCACGCATGACGTTGACGCGGAAAATGAGGATTGTTTTTGGAAGCATCGAATTTTGTTGGAGTTAGAGATTTGACCTTGTCTGTGAGGATCAATAGAAGATTGATTAGGAAGAAAGTGAAGGGTGTGGTTTGTGTTAGCAGTGACAATATTTGTGGACTTGATCTTATGACGGATGGTGTGACAAGGTACGATGTAGAAAACGTTGCCGGGTGTGAGAATGGATTCTGGGTTGACCACAATCCAAGGAAATTGGAAGAAGTCGGGTCGTGTAACACAGTGCCTAGGATTTTTGTTCATGACTTGAGATGCAATGATTGGGTTAGAGTGTAGCTCTACAAAGCCACCAGGGTGTACTAGTTTCAGGAATTGGCTTTCTCTCCTAGTCCCAGGCATAGTACTCTTGGACTTGGACAACAATCCCATTAGAAAATGTTTTCTTGTGTTTGGAGGTTGGGGAGGAAGCTGTGGTGAGACACAAGACTAGTATTTAAGGAGTGGGTGCTAAAAAAATATGTAAGCAGTTGAGATGAGACAATGAGTAAAATAATATGATTTGGTGGAAATAGCAATGTTGCTGACTTGGCTTCGTTAGCGAGCATGGAAGTGTTCGTTCTAAGACGATGACATCACGTTCTTGTTCATCTCCTATGGCCAATGCCGATCAAAAACATCAGAATCTCTACGGTGTCGAGTTTCTGCACCCAAACCACGTCTCAACGAATGCGTGTTTGGGTATTTCACTTCAACACGTATCCATGTCCTCAATGCTATAATTAGGATGAGAAAATGCTAGCTTAATGGTACGAGACAAAATGTTGAAAGAAAAGGGTTGAACCAATCACCTGCATGAGAGTAGAAACAATAACACGATAACGAGGGTTAACATAGAAGAAGGGGTTAGTGTGAAAGAGTTTAGTCTCATGTTCAACTAAGATTCTAATTTTTGTTGAGAAAAATGTCTATATTTAGTGTCTTTCTTATATTGAATAAGTTTGTTTTCCAAGGAAAATATATTACATTAACACTTGTTGAGGTTTTATTAAATTTATCCTAATATTTTTTTTATTTTTCTAATCTTATACTAAATCTTTAATTATTTAAAAGCATTGCATTGTCATTATATATCTTACAAAAGAGGTTGATGTAAACTTGAAAAAATAAAAATTATATGCAATTTTAAGAAATTTCAAGTGGTATTATTATAATTTATTTAAAGTAGAAAAAACTCAGGCTAGAGACATATTTCTTAAGAAGAACATGCATTTTTCATGCAACTCTCATGGTTTATAATTTTATACCGTATAACATTTTTAATTATTTATCACTTTCAAATATAAAAAGTTAATATATATATATATATATATATGATTCTTTTATTGATCTAATCAAGGAAGAGTAGCTGGAAATCGGTCTGATAATTAACTATGTCTGATATCCATTCAAGTTGTAGCTCTTGTCTTTTTTCTTATTTGTAGAGATTAATACTTGATCAAGAAGACAATTATGGGATGAAGAATGCTAGTAATACACTCCTCTTAATATGTTCTTTATTATTTATTATTGATTGACATTTATTAAAATTTGTAAAATCATGAAAGATAATCATTAAATATGATATATGATCCATTATTTCTTGTAATTTTCATGAAATTTCAACCAACAAGAAATAATGTGATAAAAAAAGTTTATTATTATTATTTCTTATTACCTCTATCGTTACTATGCTTCTATGTGATCGTGTCATTTTTCCTTTGAATTATCTGCCAAGTTGTATATAAATTGAACACAATATTGAATAATTGTCTAACGAATCAAGTTGATTCAAATTCAAGTGGGTACAAAATCTCCATCCTCAAGCTTAAGAGGCAATTAAAACTAAAATATAACCGAACTTTTTTGTTTCATCTAGATCACCAACCTTTAATCAAGAGGGTGCAACCCTTCATCTAATAGATAAGCTCAATTGTGATAACGGCTTAGCTCCATGCTTGGTGTGTTTGGTATAATTAATAAATTAAATGAAACCAATTTCCTTTCACTAGCTAGATTGTTGCTTTTAAACAAAAAAAAAAAAAGAAGAAAGAAGCTAGATTGTTGCTTTTAAAAATATATTTTAAAAAATTAAAGGAGATAACAAAAAGTTGTTTTTTAATTTTATGTTTAAAAGGTTCGCCTAAAAAGGGATATAAAATTTGAGTTGAGTCAAGCTCTTATAATAAATTTATTTATATTAAATCAAATTCATGTTTAATTAGATATTAGTATGTTTCGTAAGCTATTATAATATTTTTAAAGCTACTTTGCCTATAAGCTGGTAAATAATAATCAATTAACCTATAAGAGTTTTCAGTTTTAAAGCTCCTATCTTATAAATATTTTATAAACTTTCATTTAACTTATTAATTGATTTTACCAAACACGCCAAGCATAGAGCTAAGCCGTTGTCACAATTGAGCTTAATTATCTGTCATTACATACATGGACAAATCTAGCTGTAATGTTTTTAAACGTATTACAACTAGTATTGCATGAATTAAATTACGAGTCAACATGTATGGATAAACTATAAATTATAAAATCCTGAAATGTATCTATCCACTTATTTGTAAGAATAAGATAAGATTGCATCTTGATGTGAAATGTATCTATCCTCTTATTTGTAAAAATAAGATAAGATTGCATCTTGATGTAAAGGGCAAGGATATACTTGCATCTTGATTGTATCAGATGGGTGGAAATACACACCAGGATAATCAAACAGATTATCCGATTCGTATTTATTCCGTTGCGTTCCATTCATTATTGAATATCCAAATTTACATTATTGTGGAACCTGAAAGATGCCATAATAAAATTAAAAACGGGTAAAAATAAGAGAGAAGCTGTGGATTTAAATTGCTATTGCTACAAGCCTATAACACGCTTAAATATTAAAGATATTGATGATTGCTAGAATAATTTTGTTTCTTTTGCCGCCACATGAATCATTTTGTTGGACCAGCAGAACAGCTTTTGTAGGAGGATTCCAGATCTCTGACCGAGAGAGAGCCATAAGGGAAATTTTTGTATGTACGCCACACTCCTAATTTTGTGCCGTCGTAATAGTTATATGCTGTGAACAATTTATTAGATGTAATGTATATCTTCATCTTCTAATTTCAATTTACACTACATCTTCAAGTTTCATCTCACACTCGTATGTAACAACCAGCGCATTATCCTTTATGTCATAGAGGCGCCGATTTTGACGATTTGGAGCTCGGGGTGGATGTTGTTGATAAGCTCTCATCCTTCTTTTGCTTCTGCAGAAACAAAACAAACTATTGTCAATTTGATAGACACGTAGCTACGGTTAGCACGAAAAGGGCCTGCATGTGCACATTAAGTTGTAAACAAACTAGGAGTTATAAGATTGACTTAGTGGTAAAGTGGTAAAGAGAAAGAGAAAGAAGGGGAGAGATAGTGTGTTCGAATCCCTCACTAATAAAAATTAACTAGCATTTGTCAACTATAAACAAACTCTATAGTTATGATTGAGTTTAGGAGTAACTAAGTGTGTATATATATATATATATATATATATACCATCCGTGTTTCTGTATCCCTGCAGACCTTGTCCAATTCCTCAAAAACAAGCTCAATGGTTGGACGACCTTTGCTTGATTTGGCAACACACAAAACTGCAATCTGAAGGATGGCTTCGAAGTCTGTCTTATCAACTTTTCCATTTAGTCGCGGGTCTTCAAAATCTGACAGTGGACGCTTTCCCATGCTCACATCTCTTGCCTACAAAAGCCATATTCAAATTATCTCAGTTTGAGTTGAATGGCATGTAAGTATAATGCATACATTTTTTGTTGTTGCTTGTCTGTCTGCCCTGCAAGTGCAAGTACCTTCCTAGTGAGTTGATCTCTGGCATCAAGATCCAACTCGATGACTTTCTGTCCCGACAGAATTTGTAGAGCAACAATACCAAAACTGTAAACATCGCTAGCGCAGGTTAGCTTGGCATTACTCATGTACTCTGGATCCATGTAGCCTATTGTTCCTCTAACATCAGTAAAAACCTTGCTCTCTTTAATCCCCATCACTTTTGCCAGTCCAAAATCTGACAGTTTCGCTTGGTATTTCTCATTCAAAAGAATGTTCGTAAGCTAAAATTTAAAATCAGTCAGAAGCATTACCATAAGGCTAACTGAAAACATTATAAATATATTTGCATGTTGTTTTCAAGTGCATAATATGCTACAACAGATCCAAATTTTCATACCATGTATCATGTATGTACGTACCTTTATATCTCTATGGACAACACAGCCTTCTATATGATGGTGGAGGTACTTGAGTGCATATGAACAATCTCTCAAAATTCTTACTCTGGTTTCCCATGTCAAGTGGCTATCTCTTCCTGAACAAAATCACACACGCATATATAAAACCCTCCAAGGAAATAAAAGAAGGACAAAACTTGGATGAAATACTGATTTTGATTTTGGTGTTGTTATCTAATCAGAGTTAAAGTTTCACCTCAATAATTCGCATAGTAAACAATTTCATTAAATGTCAAGGAGAATTACTGATATGAAGCTCTAATTTTAATTAGGCAACAATAAAAAAAAGGCAAAAACATTTATGAAACTGCATAAAAAAGAATCATGAAGGCTAAAGTCAAATCTATATCTAAATAGAGGTAACTAAAAAGTGATTATTTACATTAGACATGTTAAATGATTAATGAAGAGTGGAGGTAAGGAAAGAGAACATTACTTAAGAGATGTTGAGCAAGATTCCCGTTTGCACAGAATTCATAGACTAAATATCTCTCATCCCCTTCTATGCAGCATCCAAAGAGGCAAACCAGGTTAGGATGGCGAAGCCTTGAAAGACCTTCAACTTCTCGAGTGAAAGACTCAGAGGTGTTACTCTTTGTTAAATGCTTGATGGCCACGAGTTGACCACTTGGGAGAATACCTCTATACACCTGCCCTGCACTCCCACGTCCAAGGCATATCTTTTCACCGCCATAATTCATGGCATTCTCAATTTCCCTTTTGCAGAACCAGTACAATCCAGACCACGCAGCGATCTCTTTCAAGTTTGCCTGTCTACGAAGCTTCTTCTTGGACAAACGTTTTACCATTATAACCACAAGCAATATTGCAAGGATAACTACCGGCACACTCAACAAGGATTTCCACAATGATCCTGGGGACCCGAAAATTGACATTTTTTTTGTCAGTTTCATTTGGCTCAATTCTAAAACAAAAATGTTTAGAACTTGAAAAAAATAAAAAAAATAAAATGGTGGAGATGGAGCTGAATACTCTTGTCTGATCCAGAAGCTGAAGGTGGCAAGCAGCGTAAGACTTTGTCAACGGCAGGATCATTTGGTTTCCCAGCTGCAACAGCAACAATAGCTGCTACCGCACATATGGCTACCTCAGTGTGGTTGTTGTTGTTGTTGGTCACTTGATTATATAAACTATCTCTTAAGCTTAATATTGCACCGGTGCAATCTGCACAAGATTCACCAAATGGGTGGTCGAAGTTGGAGCACTTGTCTAATGCATCTTGGTACTGTTGCAGTTTCCTAACATCCTGGAAAACGAGGTTGGAGCATTTGGAACTGCCAAGGTACAAGCTTTGAAAGCCGCATGAATTAAGGGACATTCCTTGCTGCGGGTGAAATGTCTTGGCACAACTCTGCGACTAATCTTGGGAAATGAACACTTGTCCTCCTGAGTTCAGGGGTTGCGATGCCAACGCATTCGACAAAACCGTCAGAGCATTTCGACAGCACAAGGTTGTCGGGAACCCATCGTCACCCCACTTGTCTAAAACCTCATTCACATCGCCGCACTCACCAAATGCCACATATTGGGACGTGTTGAACTTCAGCACACATGTACCTGCACCACAGCACCAGTAAGTTGGTGCAAACTACTCAAACTCTATTATATTGTATGGTCTAATCTAATTTTGAGTTTTCTCAGTGTTATTGCTATGGACTATATATCACCAACTTTAATAAGCTTTTGGTTGTATTTCTAGATAATATATTTATGAACATATTCTCTGTCACACTTCTTTTACCATAATCGATTGAAAACTATAAAATTACATAACAGACTTGCTAGATAAGATAATTGAGATTCATTTTAATAAATAATAATAAAGAGTACAATGATATATGCATAACATAAAATGTGTAACTTATTAAAGGATAAAATTAAACGCTAATATACTAGAAAAGAGTAGGCATTGCATGAAAGAAGAGGGAAGAGAAATGGATTTGACCTTGTGGAGGATCATTGGGTGCTGGCGATACGAGTGGGGAAAACTCTGCAGGTGTTGCTAGGAATAAAAATGCAAACGAAAGGTACCAAGGTAAATGGGTTTTTATTTTCATGTCCAAACCAAAGGTCTATTACCCGCCACAGAAGTTAAATTAACCCATTGTGAAGCAGCGTAACGTTGATGGCAGAGCAACCAAATTTTTTCCGTGAGATGAGCGGAATAGAGCAGATATAGTGTCATTTTTCCTCGTGAATTCCGTTAGGGGTGTGGATATTCCCGCTTACATACTGCCCTCAGATTACAGCTTGTGTTTTATGCCTTGCTATAATCACTAAATCTTATATAAGTTATAACATTTCACATTTTTAAATGATATTCTTTTTATGCCCCTTGGCCAACTATCCATGGCTTAGATTGAATAATAGTTCTATTACACTGTTAAGTATTCAAAATGCATTTGAGTTTTTATCTTACTTTTAAAAATTAATTGTCACCTTGTTTATGTATTTTAGGGAAAGCATTTTCTTAGCTGTACAATAACATCGCAATTACCACAACAATACTGCTGTATTCATTATCACAAGCAGCTTAGTATTTCTGCCTTATCCATTTATCCTATCGTGTTTTATCATGACTTTGTTTACTATGATGCAGGTACTTCAGGTTTTTTTTTTAAAAAAAAACAGTAAATACTTTTTCTAACACACTTAAGAGAGTAAATGAACAAAATGCATCGTCAATTATAGCCCAACAAGTTATCAATGAACCAAAATTACAAAAGGAAAAAAAGGATTTAGCCATCAATAATTGTTAAATATGTTGCACTCTTGATTAGCTTTTTGTTTTAACCTTGTTTCCGTGTAATTTTCGCATATGATAAATGTTACTAATACACTCTTTAAAACACTTATTTTAATTAACACGTTCTTTGTTATTAATAGTTAAAATTTGTTGAAAATTATAAAATTATAATTGGAGATTATAAAATATGAAGTGAGAGACACAAAAATTTATAGTTTTTAATAAATTTCAGTCAAGTCAAAATAATATGTTCATTGTATTGAAAAAAAACAAAGAAATATCATGCATTTAAAAGAATGTATTAAAGATTGTTTTATTAGCATTTATCTTTCAACTTTCTTTTTGTTTTGTAAGCAACTATGTTTTGTATTTTATCATCTCAATTCTCTCTTTTGATACAAGAGGAATCAGATTTTTTGTTTCTCTCTGTTTTATTTGTCAGCATGTCATTGGTACCTATTTGATCACTAAAATCACTTTTAGTGATGATGTATGCTTCCTTCCAAAGTTTAACATTTTTTTCTATTCTCTATTATTCATATTTCTGTCTATTAAATAAGTTTAATGAAAAAAGGAAAAACTCAAAGTAAATGTGTTTAAGTATAATTCCTTTTTTCAGTTAAAAAAAAGTATAATTCCTTTTTTTTCTTTATATATCTTAGACCGAAATTCCTTACCGCCAAATTTCTGAAATTTACTAGGGTGAGTTCCTTTTTTTATCAGTAATATTTTATTGAAGAGATATACTTATAAATATAAAATCCCTTGTTTTATCAGGACAATAATAGTATTTTATTGAAGAGATATAATCATAAAATGAAAAATAAGAAAGAAGGTTTTAGTTCTGATGATTTTCATTTTTGTTTTGTACTAGTATTGTGAAGTGGGCCTTGACAGAAGGTATTGGACTTGGAAATGTTGAGTCCATTTAAAAGGAAATTGGAAGCAAGTTGAAGCGTCAACGTGTCTGCTGTGGTTGCAGTGACGGGTCTGTTTGCAGTCCACACGAACACCATCATCATTATGTTCTTATCTCACTCATGCGATGGCGACTCTTGTTTCTTCTTCTTCCTCTTCCTTTTACATTTCCTTATTCTATTTCTCATTGTACCTGCAATTGGCCTCTTCTACGTTGCAAGGCATGTTTCCCACTTTGCTCATTCTAAACCATATCTCTGCTCTTAATTACTATTATTATCATATTAGCATACTATATATAATCTAAATTTTGGAACTTGACTAATAAAAACAAGTGGGTATGCAATATCCTAGGACAATTATATTTTCCTTTTATGTTAGATTTTTTAACATACCATTCTAAATGATATGCAGTTGATCTTGCTGATTTGTTTTTGACAGTATCAGGTTACATTTGGAGGTGAGGACATACATATACATATATTATTATTATTGTTACTATTATTATTAGGTTATATGTATATATGGCAATGTGGGGTGGACACTCAATGTTGTTAACCAATGGGGAAGGCACAGGCACTCCCAATGTACGTATAAAAGCAGGCCTTACGGTTAGAGGTGATTTAAGGTTTCACAGAACAGCAGGGTTTAAATATGGTCCTAGTGTGGTAGTGCTCAAAGTTTTTTCCACCGCCAAAAGGCCAACACGCTTGCGCTTGATAAGACCTTATTGCAGTTTGAGGGGACAACACAACCAAGGGAAAGGATATTCTTCTCTCACTTCTACACAAAAACCACGGGTAAGCAACTGCTGCTTAGTTTATCCTACTTCATTGTTCATGCAATCATGCTTACCCCTTGTGTGAAAATGCAAATTTTTTTCCTAAGATGACACCTTTATATCCAATGTCCATCTTCTGAGTTTACTTTACACCTTGTTTGGATAGCAACTGATGTTGAAATTCGAGGCAGATCGAATGCTTGTTTTTCTCAAAGATTGGAGTAATATACGCATCACGGCAGTAGCTGCCATATTGGTATCCATTTTAATGATCATTCCACCAGCTGATGCTGTTGATGCTCTCAAAACTTGTGCTTGCTTGTTGAAGGATTGCAGGTATGCCATCTTTCTTTATCTTGTCCTTGTTCTGCCATGACAACATATTATGGCCTCCAATTTCATACTCTTTTGTCCATGCAGGATAGAACTAGCTAAGTGTCTTTCAAACCCATCTTGTGCGGCCAATATCGCTTGTCTTCAAACTTGCAACAATAGACCTGATGAAACCGAATGCCAAGTTAGTCTTATGCTTTACATCAATTTCATGCCCGCACCATTATTCATGTCTCCAAACCCTGCTTATGAAGCTTCTTTTTCTTCTTAACTTTTTCAGATTAAGTGTGGGGACCTGTTCGAAAATAGTGTGGTTGATGAATTCAATGAGTGTGCAGTCTCACGGAAGAAATGTGTACCTAAGAAGTCTGATGTGGGAGAATTTCCTGCTCCAAATCCTGATGTCCTTGTTAATAGCTTTAACATTGCTGATTTCAGTGGCAAGTGGTTCATCACTAGTGGCTTGAATCCTACCTTCGATACCTTTGACTGCCAATTACATGAATTTCACACAGAATCCAACAAACTTGTGGGTAATTTGTCATGGAGAATACGGACTCCAGATGCTGGATTTATTACTAGGTCTGCTGAGCAGAGATTTGTACAAGATCCTTCCTATCCTGGGATCCTTTACAATCATGACAATGAGTACCTTCACTATCAAGATGACTGGTAATTTCTTACTCGTAAGCTCTCTTTTCAATTGCAACTACATTGGCGTGAGGGTTGTGCTAGAGCCAAAATAAAACTAGCTTCCTACTTACTTGTAGAGTAAAGTTGTAGTGTAATTAAGGCACAGACCAAATCGAGTTTCTTAATTAAGTTAGGAGAGTTAGAAAAGGGTATTTTGATCATTATCAGGAGATAAAAAAATCAGCAAACTTGAATAAAATGTTATTGGTTTGAAGCTCAACTTAAGAAATTCACACACATGGTAGGATTCATCACAAATCACTATACTGATTCTAGATCCAATCACTGTTAATGGTTTAATTGTCTACTGGAAAACACCCTCTGATTCAGTCAATGAATGACAACACCAATGTTAAGGTCCAGTTGATTCCAATTTAATCAGACCACAAATTCGTTAGTCTAGCCTCTAAACAAAATTCTGAAATAAATTTCAAAATTTAATCTGATTTAGTTCAGGCATAATCATGCTTGTAAACAGATTTGTAAAAGAAGGGGAAGTTTGAATCCAAAATAGAATTGAGAACAAGTCTCAGAATCCACATCATTAGCTTCCTATAACAATCACCAATGGAGAAACTAAAAATGCATAAAACGCAAACAAGGAGGGAAAACCTCGAATCTGAAAGGTCACAACTACACAAATGATCCAAGTCTATTTTCACATTATGTTTTTCCTCGTTTATAACTAATTCTTTCCTAATCCCAAGATTACCCTTATCCCAACTATTAGCCCATGGAGTAAGCTTTTCGACGATATCTCATTTACCTAATTTGGGATTAAATTAAATGATATACGCTCAAAGACAAAAGATATGTCATGCATGCATGCCCAATACCTCTGGTCTAACTCTAGCTGAATTTTAACACTGAAATGCCCGAATTGGTCCTTTTTACAAAGTTTGTAGATCTCTTTATTAACTTTACTAGCACATAAAGAACATCATAATTAGAGATTTATAGCTTAAGTTATGACCAAAATGCTTTTGGCCCAATAATTCAAATTAGTGGTAGGACTAATCAATCAAGACCAAAACCTCATAAACAAGGTAGTTAAATGTTACTTTCCAAGATCAGAAAAAGAATACAACATGTTGTTCCTTTTACGTGTGCCTACATTAAATCATTTCACATTTGCAATATATTTGGATTCAAGAGTCTTATGTTAACATTAGAAGACTTGCAAACAATGATACATACATATATATATATATATATGTAGGTATATTTTGTCATCCAAGATTGAGAATAAGCCAGATGACTACGTATTTGTATACTACCGAGGCAGAAATGATGCATGGGATGGTTATGGAGGTGCTGTTATATACACAAGAAGTGCAGTTTTGCCTGAATCTATAGTTCCTGAACTTGAAAAAGCAGCTAAGAGTGTGGGAAGAGACTTTAGCACGTTCATCAGGACAGATAACACATGCGGGCCAGAGCCTTCCCTGGTGGAAAGGCTGGAGAAAAAGGTAGAGGAAGGAGAAGAGACCATTGTAAGGGAAGTTGAACAGTTAGAAGAAGAGGTGGAGAAGGTGGGGAAAACGGAGGCCACCTTGTTTCAGAAATTGGCAGAAGGGTTCAAAGTATTCCAAGAAGATGAGGAGAATTTCTTAAGAGGGTTATCAAAAGAAGAAATGGAGATTCTTGATGGGCTCAAAATGGAAGCCGGTGAAGTAGAAAAGCTCTTTGGACGTGCCTTGCCGATAAGGAAACTAAGATAAGCCTGAGAACCATGTCCAAGATAACTTGACATCATAATCTTTTTGATCATCTTAAATTTATCTTTGCTTTTATTCATTGACTATATATATTGCATGGCTTTAGAAATCTTTCCTCCCTAATCATTGCTTTTATGCTGACATACTAATAATTATTCAAATATTACGTAACAGCTTTTATCAATTGTTGTATATATATTCAGAGTATTGTATTTGCATAGGTTTAGATGCCTGTGCTCTTTTTCAGTTGAAAATATTTGGATTGGGAATTCCGACATGAGGAATGCTGTATTCTACCAGTGTTCTTCTTCAACTACTAATGCATAACCACCAATCATATTAATCATTGAAATAAAGCATTCACTAATTTTTATCAGTATGGTGTTTTATAATAAAAAAAAGAAGAGTTATTCATACAACAGTTCAATAATTTATACAAACATTTTACCTTTATCTTTTCTCTCGTCACATCATTTATTACATCTCATATTTTTCTCTCTTTTCTCTATTTATCACTCAATTGTAAGTACAATTTGTTGCTCAATTTATCATATAATTTATTGTACAAATAATATTTCTCTGTAGAAGCATAGTAAAACTTTTCTTTTTAGAATGACTTGTGATGCGGTAGATGAGACATCAGTTTTCTCCATTTTCTTTTCTGGTAGTATGCTACGTGTCTGAGTTCATTTTTCTGGAAGAAGTAAAATATTGTTGACAGTACATATGAATTTATAGAAATGCATGGGTTGTTCAACTCCGTAACACATGGACCACAAAGGAAGAGTCAATCCAAAGCAATTGTCATGGGCCTAAACTCCAAATTATCCTAGTTAGAGCCAGTCAGTGTCAAACAATGGATAGGAATTAGGATGGTGGAGTGGAGCTTTAACAAAAGAAAGGGATAATATCAATATGGTAGAGGCCCTCAAATTTCCATTGTCCCTGAAGCCAAGTCATCAATTATTTCTATAAATGTAAAAAAATGGAAAATTAGATAGTATTTGCACATTTAAAATACTTTTAGAATTGAACAATCAATACGGTTATAAAAGTGAAAAGTAACTATTTTAAGTTAATATGCAATAACCAATCTTTTATTATAAATGAAAGACAACATTTTTCAATCAGATGCCATTTTTTAAATCAAAGAGAGAGCAGAACAATTTCAACCAGCAAGAAACGTGAGAGGTGAACTTAAGTGCCAGTCGGGTGTTTAAGATATAATGCATTTTCCTTTTCGGATGATTAGATATTTAATGCATTTTAAACGGTGGGACAAATCTTTCGTTGCAATTAATGAATTTGGTAGTATGTGAATCTGACAATGCCATAATTTAACTGCCCGATGAATTACTGTGAGAACATCCAATTCCATGAAATACGCATGCATAGAGGGAGAGATGATCACGTGGGGCAAGTGATTGGTGGAATGATACGAGTTTTATTTTCAACTTGTGGATGAAAAATTAATGAGATAAGAGAGGGGGACATAAGTGTCGTATTATGGAAGGAAACAAGCAGATTTTGGCGTGTCATGTCATGCGGAGGAAATGCGCGTTCGTGTTGACACTTATTTTCAAAGAGAGCCCCAGTTACTCTACTATATCTTCATGGTGAAATACTTATAATTGAATAGCATTGGCATAGTTAGCGATTTTTTACGATTAACAAATAAGAATAAAAGAAAGTGTGAGATGAAATATGTTTGACAATGGCTAATTGGCTATATCCGCACGAACCCAGTTGCAGCCACAACTTTTGTGTTGGCGATGGTGTATTGGGTAGTATGGATGTATCGGTATTAAGCAAAAATGATTATTAATTTATCAAATCTAATTAAGACACGCGTTTAAACTAATTGAGAATTTTAAAACATAGTATATTTTTTATTAAAAAATAATATTAATCTGAATTACGTGTTTATATTAAAATACGTATATTTTTGTTTATTAAAAGGTGTAGAAAGTAGTTCTAAGTTGAAAATAAATAGGGATTAAGTCAAACATGGGATAACAAGCCACCACGAGTTTGGATAATACCGAAATCGTGGTAGATACATGAATTTTCTGAAGCATCCATATTATTTTCGGCGATTCCCTTCCACAGTCCACACCTTGCGTTGTACTCTTCTTCAAATCTCTTTCCGTTACAGCTCCATGTTTGACAATAATCCTCAAATCCTATCCTATATATTTTTTTATTTCTCTTTATTATTGTATTAAAAAAAATATACAAATATAATTTCTCATATCAACCGGTTTGATTTTTCGAGAATTAAAAATAATTGAAACAAATATTAATACTGTTGTTGTAAATCGAGTGGGGAGTAAATAACCGTTAATTCGTTCCCAACCTATTAGCGTCGTGTTTGACTCATTACTGAGTCGGTTTGACTATGGTTTCTTTCTGCAAACCTTGTCTCACGACATCCGTTTTCTTGGGCGAATTGTACACTAGTATATGCTATTGACTATTGGGCAATTTTAATTGTTTCTTCTTTTTCTTTATTATTATTATAGCCTCTAAACTAAAAACGCATCGATAAGTTATTTTTTAATTTAATAATAAGAAAAGGAACATGGGCATTTGGCATGGGTAAATAAAACAAAAGCGTGAGATCCGGCATGGAGAAAAGAAATATAGGATGGAAGGACTTGCATAGAAAAAGTTTGGCGACTTTCTTTGCGAGTTTAGCGCAGAGAGAGGGGTGGGGGGCCAAAGGCTAAGGGCATTCCTATTATGGCTTTATAAAGGCAAAGAGAGTCAACAGTGACAGTTTAGGCATTGAAATTCTAAGCTTTTTCAGAATCGGGGTCATACTCGCCAACAGTAACACCCACCTACCTGTCAGCAACAGTCACTCGTTTACTAAATTCCCCATCCAGATCACAACCCGAATAGTCCCTATCCCCTCTATTCCCTTCCTTAATTTCCCACATTCCTCATTCAACCACCAATTTCATTTTATTTCCCTACCTCGATGCCTTGTAAGGCCAGAGAGCAGGCCCCGTTTTTGTGTTTATGTTTCCCGACAAGTTATTAATTAATTTCTATAGAATAGATAGCCTTTTCATCATAACAAGTAAAAAAGGTTTTTTAAGTTTTAACCCCTCTTCGCTTTGCCTTTTTCACTTTTCAGATCCTTTTGCTCTAAATTCTGAGCAGAGAATTTATATCCCTGTCTGAGGTTAATCTTTTTTTTTTTTTTTTTATCGGGAATCCCCTCCCTCCCTGCCTACGGATCGTGTCATTACATTCCTTTAAAGTTCAAACCCCACCTCTTTTCTTGTAGGACACAACAACAAGAGCAAGAAGAAGAACCTGTTTTTGTGGGTCTATTTCAGCTGCCACTTATGGATGTAAGCCTCCCTTTCCCCTTTTTCGTTTTTTAGATCTGTAATCATTACAAGCCTTCTTTAATTAATTACGTGTTATGAATATTTCATTTAATTTCAGAGGAGCGGGCAAATACCAGCGTTTGGGAATTGGGATTACGCAAACGAGTTGCCAATCACTCAGTACTTCGAGAGTGCGAGACAAGCTGGTTTAGTTCGTTACAGTTCCTCCTCCGGCGAAAGTGACCCTTACGTGCGTGCAGACCGTGACCTTTACGCCGTTGATTTTAAGAAACCCATTCGCAACATCCCACCTTCTACTCTGAAAAAGGTCTAGCTCCTTAACTTAATTTTTCTTTTCTTCTAATTCCTACCGTCCAATCCTTAATTGAAACTGGTGTTATTATTGCATTATACAATAATAATCAAGTAAAAGTTGGCATTTTGTTTCTCTTGTGGTACGGTGACCTGCGGTGGTGGAGACAGGACGTGAAAGCTGAAAGCACATGTCTGATTTAATTCTTACGTTTACGTTTTATATTTTATTATTCCTGGGCAACGAAAACACAAGGGTAAATTAAAATTTGTTGATTTGTGAGTGCAGGCGACGAGGAACAGGGTGGTTAAGGAAAGGGAAAAGGAGAATGTGAAGATGAATATGAGAAAACAGGGGAAAGTGTGCGACGTGACGGAACAGGCAAGGAAGCCAGTGGCAGCGATGCATCTAGACGACGCCGTTCCGCGACTTCCCAAACCTGTTGACGAAGATCTCTATAAGATCCCACCAGAGCTACTTGGCACAACTAAGCGGGTTGGCTTCCTCACCAAACACTTTCCATTTCTTTTTTAGTGGTTTCTGTCATTCAATCTCACATTTGACTTTGTGGCATGCGATGCAGAAGAAGAAAATGCTGGGTTTCATTTCCAAGTGTCTCTCATGAGCCTAGTCTCCAAGGACTTTTTCTGAGTAGCTATGTAGTGCTGGTTTTTGCTGCACCCCGATGCTAATTTCACTCTTTTTTATAAAAATATAATGTATGTTAAGAATGAATGTAGTAATTGTCTTATAATTTAATGGCTTTCGTCTCGGTTCATTTATTATTTTGATTTTGTCGGTGCCTGCATTTATTGTTATCTTTGAATTGAATATTTGTTTCTATTGTGCCCATATGCATCTGATGTCATACTAATTCTTAGTCACGGTGAAGTTCCTCCTAATAACTCCTCGTGTTTGCTTTTATTTACTACAAAGCTTGTTTGGGTCCGCGTCTATGTTTGTACAATTAAGCTTAAATAAAATATTCATGTTTGGATTTTTTATTTTAAAAGTTAACACAATAAAATTTAGTATAAAATTTCTGATGTAATACGGAAGTTATCTAAAATTGATTTATCTCAAGATTGACTTTAAATTTAAAATTTAATTTCTTAATGTAAAATTAAACATAAATATTTACTTCAAAATTATCTGATATTTTAACATAATTGTGAATAATTTAACATGAAGTTAAATACGCATGAAATTGGTCAAGATCATGGCTATTGTGATGATTTCAAATGTAATAACTTCTCCTTGAAAGCAGCTTCCGTAAGTGACATTCTAATAGTATTATTTTAATCACTAGACATTCAAATAAGTAGAGATGAGTATATGGACATTTCATCTATAGGTTGGTCCATTTAACTCACGGTACACGTACACATGGGCCAAAATCAGATATTATCAAACCACAAAAAATTTGGTTTTTCTAGATAATAAAGAAAAAGGCTGTATTTGGATTTTTATTCTTTAAAAAGTCTGTTTTATTTTTATGAGCTGCATTTGTTTAGTTTTTCTTTTTCCTAAACAAAACAAACTCAGATGTCTTATCTTAATGAAAAAATGACTTTTCTTTCTTCACTTCTACCAATACACAATTATGAATAAATTACACAACAGATTCATAATTCTATCTCAAATGAACTAGTGGATAAGATTTAATTTTTGCGCACTGAAAGCAAGATTTGGTTACAATTTATTCAGGATATTATATTATGCTTAATGCAGAAGAAAATGCTGTGTTTTGTTTCAAAGTGTCTGGAACCTGTTGCTTGCGTTTGGTTAGACAGGTGCTATATGTTGGAATTTAGTCTCCAGATACCATCATTTCAAGTAACTTTCTGAGAGGGAAAGGAAAGGACTGCCCATGTCTTTATTATTTATTAATGTAAGACTTATTTTAATGGCTTTAGTCTATCTCCTTCAATCATTCTAGTCGGTGAAAGCATTTATTTGTATTGAATGATTATTTGTTGGTAGAGTATTATTATGTTTATGTGGTGACCCTATACGTCTATGTGTCTGATCTAATGTCATACTCATGACATTGTCTGACAGTGAAATTAATAATAACATAGTTTATGTCTTGAAAATATTAGCCATTTATTGATAAATTTCAGTAAGTTATATTAGTAATATTTTCAACAAAAAAAATTATTTTGTATTCTTTAATCGATATCTTTAAAGTACTAATTAATTTTTATCTAAAAAATGCTTAGAACTTCTTCAAAAAAAATGCTTAAAGTAGTATCCTTCAAATAGCATAAGCAGAAGATTCATCCAATTTAATTTATAATATGCTTTTACACATAATTTATTACATTTTAGTAATATATACACTTTATATGTATATTTTTAAGAAAAATTTACTCTCGATTGGGCCGATAGTAAAAAACTGGCATTGCCCAACGAGTCAATCCAATCGGAATTCCCACAACTAACTAGTTCAAGCCCTACCGCAAATCTTCAGTCTTCCAATAGTTTGCACCTGCACTAGAGTCACATTTTCAAAGTTCAAATAGAATGAACACTAATAGCGAATTCATATTCAAATTGTTAATTTATTATAAATAATAACGTGCAGCAAAGTATATATTAAACACTACTAAATTTTTAAAATATATATATTAAAATAACGTTTAATTGATATTTAGATTCTTATAATTGGTCACACTTTACAATTTTCTTACTTATAGAAAATATTCTAAGTTTTAGTACATATACATGCAATTAAGTTAAATATTGGTCCTTATTGTTAACACAATTACTAACATGGCTGATGGTGTGTTGCATGTTAAACCGCTAAAGATATTGCTGGCATTTAAAATCTCTACAAAATTTTCTAGCAGAGATATAAGAATGTCAGAGATTTCTTCCGCAACAAAAGAAAAAAAAAGTGAGAAACAAAGATTTGCTTGAGATATTGCATTCTTTGTCATCTTTACATTTGATTAGAGTGATAAAACTCTTCCGGTAGCCAAAGTAACAAGGTGAAAATGATAAAAGGGAAGAAAACAAAAAATTGCGCTAGTAAAATTTCATGAAAGACTAGAAATTTTCCAAACAAACCATCACGTTTCATGTATTTTTTTTTTCGTATTATAAGACTTTTTTAATTTATATTCTTTAAGAAAAATAATTATCATATTAAATTTTTCGATTATTTATACTATCATTCTAAAATTATATTTTATTTTCTTTATTCACTTACTTGTTTCTTATTAATGTTTGAAAAAAAATAATTAAATAAAAATATATAAAAAAATTAATGTATTTAAAAATTAAAAAATAATCTTCTAAAAAAGAAGAAATAAATTTTCGAAAAAAATCTTATATCAGAAACGACGGATGAAGTATAAGTTTTCCATATCAGTTGTTACATCAAATGTATCTGGGTCAAGGAATAGCTATTATAATCCACTCATCAACTAAATTATCCTAAAACATGATATTGTCCATCCAAATCAATTGCGATCCCATAATGCCAAAAATGAAGAAAGTCTCTTTCAACAATTCAATAAACTATCTACATATATACACATTAACTTAAAACATCCCATAGGCAGTTAATATGCAATAGATCTGGACAGATCGTGGTTTCTCTTAATTTTCGGTCAGAAGAAATTTCTAATGGTTTAACACCTGCCAGAATTTTACAATGATTTTACACCACGAGAAAAAAAATATTCAAGTAGTGTTAACAATAGCCATGCCAGCCACGCTAGTAAAGATAAGGACAAAAGCTTAATGTATTGCATGTATGGAGACTAAAATTTACAATTTTTTCATACAAGAAAGAAAATCGTAAAGCAAGGAGAAGTGTAAGAACAGAAATATCAGTTAAATCTTAAAATAATCTATTTTATTTTATTTTTTTTAAATTGAGCCTCTTATCAAAATCACTTAACATTTTGTAATCAATATCATGAGAATAAAAAAATTTCATGTTTGGTAGAAGAAAATAAAAAACATTTCTTAATTATTAAAAATTCTTAACAATGCTAATTTGTAAATAATAAGAATAAAACTTTAAATAATAACTATAAAATTACCATATTTTCTCATATACTGAGTAACATAGACATATTATTTTAATAAAATTGAATAATAAACAAACATATTTTATGATTTTTTTATTAAAACATCCATTAAAAATAATTAATTAAAAATGAAAGATTTATGATACTAAAGTCCCGTTTAAGGGTGTCTTGCCGCTATAATGATCTTATCCAATTAAGGGGGATTATCTCTAGCAAAATAGCATAAAAATATCTTTTTTATAGGTTACATTTAATTGGTTATACCTCGTTTAAAAATAACTATTTTCTCCCTCTTCTAAAGAAGGAAGAAGAGATGAATCCTTCCAAAAGGTTTCGATCACATGACAAGCCTTGCTGTGTTGCTCCACACTTTGAAATATTCTTGCATAAGTTTGTAATACATTACACTCCACAGAAACCTCATCCTCCGCATGCCATAAGTCTGCTTTGTATCTGGCATTCAGTTACATTCCTTAACTTAAAAGGTGTTTAAGTTCAGAGCCTGATGCTGATATGATGCACAGAGAACAGAAGTAAAATGTAAATCAGTAAATGTGTTAATACATAAAATAAAATTTCTTCCTTTTTTTAAATTTTTTTTTCCTCTATAGTTATTGGAGACCTGAATTTGAAAGTGACATGCTTCAGCTCGTTTCTCAAAGAAGATGCATGTTGCAAAACTTTACGTAGGAACAAATTAAGACATATAGGAGGAAAGCAACTACCTCAAATAAAGTGCTAGACACAATTGGTTTAGTTAGGAGAAATAAGGGGAGAAACCCGTGTTGGAGAAGGGGAGCACGTGCAAAGGGTTCAGTGGCATTTGAGAGCCAAGAGACTTGCACGTGCCCTGCTTCTCCAACAAGGAGCTTCTCAACCATTAGTAAGTACCTTGAGCTGCTTCATGAGAACGGTAATGAAAGTTCAAGTTGAACTACACCAAGGGAAAAGGCTCATATTTATAGGTGCAACTTTAGAGAGAGAGAAAATTAGATTTATCTAAGGACATTGGCATGAACAATGAGTGAAATTCAGGTCTTCCTCTGCAGAAAATTAAATAAATAAACAAATAAAACTCTGCCATACCACCATACCATCATGCCAGTACACAAAGGTAGCTATATTGAAGGAAACCCAACTAGAGTGTTGTCTGCTTTAATTTCGTTAAAAAAAACAAAAGTAAACTGCAAATTCTCCTCCTAAAATTCAGCACAGACAAATTATTATTTTTATTTCATATAATATAAAAACTCAACCTTATTTCCAACGTCCTA
The DNA here is from genome assembly GCF_000004515.6 of Glycine max. Taxonomy (NCBI): domain Eukaryota; kingdom Viridiplantae; phylum Streptophyta; class Magnoliopsida; order Fabales; family Fabaceae; genus Glycine; species Glycine max. The sequence continues at coordinate 46,066,642 of NC_016090.4, read as the reverse complement.
ACTATAAAATATAAATGAAGCTAACAATAGTTTGCACTTTGACCCTTAAGGAGTACTGTGTAACAAAGCCAACAAGTCCTTTATTCATGTTCACTGCAGCAAGGAGACAAGCTTTTCCTTGTACTAAATCAAATTCTGGGCCCCACATGCATTCTTGGTTCATGAAGAGAATTGGAAGGTGCAAGTGCAAGCCAAGGAGAGGGAGAAGAATAATGTATGAGTGCACGTAGGCTTTGAGTGTTGAGTGCAAGTTTTTGATTTTGGCATGTGCATGTGCGATCCCTGTGTGTGTGTGTGTGTGTGCTTGTGTTGTGGGAGTTTTAGAGAAAGTTGGGAGGCTCCCTAGGTAGATATCATTCCCTATTTGTCATAGGTCCTTACCTTTTCCCCCAAAGTTTTTGGTGTAACAGAGGGTAGACTACAAGAATTTCAAAGGCAGCATTAATACCCGGGACCAGAAAAAAGTAAACAATGAATTGTGAAGGACACAAAACTTCCACACCAGGGCAAACTTGGTTACTCGGCAAGCACAACCGCAGTTTACTCTAAAAACAATATAGAGCATGTTTGGAAATTCATTGTAAAATTACATTTGATGCAAAGTCATTTTGCCAACCCTTACTTTTATGTTTATTTTATTTTTATACGTGAAATTTATATTTGAACGTGTACCACAACATTTTACACTGCAAACCAAAAATGCACATATTTACATAATTATACTAGTATAGAGTATATACATTTGCATATCGCTTGTCTGGGGTTAATATTAATCAAATTCAAAGCTCATTATTCTTTGTAATGCACTTATGACTCACCCTTAATGCATAATTATTTATTTATGACCAAACTCTGTTCAGAGCAGATTGAAAGTCTAGTCCACAGCATGCGGGAATCTGTGCCGTCAGACATTGGGGTAAATATTAGTGAGTTTCAACTTTCAACATAGGTCACGTTGCGGCCATCATTTCGATTTGGTGAATCGTCCACTGCCATATAAGTTGAAATGTGCGCAAAGGTTAAAAAAACAAAGTGCAATGGTGTTTGCCTTGCCTGTCACAGTGGATACCAAATTTTTCATAAGGGCTTACGTCTGATGCATTAAAGAGTTGGATGAGGTCAATGTAAGGAAAGAGTATATCTTTGGTGTCATTTAAAAGATGGCTTGGAACTGTTATCACTTTCATATTGCCATGCTCTCTATCTTGTGCAAGAAAAGCATAGATTCTTGAGTTGATGAGATCACTGTCAAATCTAAGGACTTCAATATTGGTGTGTGCATCTTACATTTGGTATGCAATAAAAGCTTTATTTGGTCATACTCTCTTATTAATCAAACACATATCATGTGAGACTCAACCATGCTCCCAGACGGCTAAAATTCTACGGCACTTGATGTGTGTTTTTGACTATGCTTCAGGAAAAGGAACAGCAGCGCAACAAAAAAATGCTTCGTTCCTTGTCCATTAAACTTGAGAACTGAAAAATCTTTTCAACTTATTTGCTCCGAACCCAAACCTAGTCACATGTGATTAAAGACTTATTATATTGCCAGTATGGAGCCAATACCATGACCTCATTCTGTTTTCCTCTAGGTCACCCATACGGACCAACCCTTAGATTAATGAAACTAATTAATATCATTAACATCAGAGTAAGAAAGTTGCCCCTTATTCGCCAACATCCATGGAGAGTAGAGACCACAAGACGGGAAACATGGGACTGGAATCATGGCATCCTACGTACGTGACTTGCATAGGGTATACCAGTACAAAAGTTTAAGGTAGTATAAGAAATCAACTTAGACTTTAATTGATGAACTTAGCCGAGCAATTTGTTTTTTCAGGTGGGTCCTATTTATAGAGTTAACATAGTCAAAAACTACTTATGTGACAGTAGTCAATAGAGCGCGAAAAGGCTTGCTTGGGTTTTATGCAGTTAAAGAATGACTGTTGATGCAGTTAAAGAAAATATTCATTTAAACTTCATTTGATTTGTACAAACGAAAAGCACTGGTACTTTCGGGTTTGATTGCAATTTGCACCATGTGCAGAAAATCCAAATTCTCGGCTTTTAGAATCTTTGTTAGACATTGAAAAGGCTTTTTACTTTTTATTCTACTTTTGGCCAATGTAGGGACAAATAAAACACCAAAATTTCAAAAATTAAGCAGAGATTGACGTCACAACTCACAAGAGGACAACCAACATGATTGTATACACATGCACAAGGAAGAAGACATCGTGTATTTACGTACTGAGCGTTCATCCAGCAAATGATAGCAGGTAATCTTCATCGAGACAAAAGCATGACAAATGACAATTCTAGAAAGAGAAATAGTTTTGTAACAGATAAATTTGAAACAGTATTTTTTTAAATACATATTTGTATAAAAATGGCAAAGTTATTATCCCTAACTACAATCATACACGAAGCAATAAATACCAATTAAGATAGACCACTGAATTAGATGGATTAAAACCTCCATGTTGAAGATGTGATTCCTGCCTTTCTCATAAGTTCAAGAAACCACTGTCTATTTCTTGGCATAAGTTATCAACATGGGGTTTTGTGGGGTTATCTTGAAACCTTGCAGCGTCTGCATAGCCACTGTGGATTGCATTTCATCTCCATATTCCACAAAGGCAATCCCTGGCTTTGTTTCAACCATTCTAACTTCCTTAAATCCAGGATATTGAAGAAAGAGCATTTGCAGCATCATGGGAGTTGAGTCATTGGGAAGATTCTGAATAAAGAGAATATTATTTGGTGGTGCAGGAGCCTCAGGTACCATAGATTTTGCACCGCCTGGATAAGCTATCTGGGAGAGTTCCAGTATTAGAAAGGGCATCGTAACAAATATAGAAGAAGCTAAGCAAACACGGTGACCAGAAAGAATATAACACAAGGTTGTTCATGCTTCTGTTTATTTGAATTACTTGATTTAAAATAGTTGGTGTGTCATCTCATCATATTATCTACAGATGATAACAATCTCTCTCCCTAGCTCACATTCTACTACAAAAACATTTTCTCCTTTTCCTTTCAAAGGCATCTATCAGAAAATCTAATTTTTTTGAAGTCAAACGAACAAACTTGAAACAACTTTCATGTTAGAGACAAACTAAAGGTGCTAAATTAAAAAGAGAACGGCAATCATATTAGTAGGTCTTTAACATGACCATTGATGGTTGCCCCCCCCCCCCCCCCCCCAAAAAAAAAAAAAGCTACAGTGGCAGAAGAAACTTACAGCAGGTGCTGCACCATAAGCACCAGCATAAGCTGGATTCAGGCCCATTCCAGCTAAATTAGCATCATGTTGGTCCTTCCGCTTTTTGGCTGCAACAAAACTTAACAAGGTTACTTCCATGAAAAGTTGTTTATTGATTATGTAATGTGTGTACTAAAACAAGAACACTTCCATGGTCCATACAACACAGCTTTTCAGTGAATGAGTTGCATCCACCTAGATGCTCAACAGTATAGGATGAGCCTGTCCCTTGAGGACATAATAATAAAAGGTGCCAAAAGGCTCCTCACTATGCAAAGGTATGGAGAGGGTCATTGTATGCAACCTTACTCTTGCATAAGCAAAGAGGCTGTTTCAAGAGGACAGAAACATAAATATTACAAAATGAAAAAAGGCCACACTTTCATGTAAAGCGATTGTTTATTAATTATGTAACACATTTAATAAAAACAGGTAAATTTATATGATCCATAAAATAACTACACATGCCTTAGGAGCCTAAAGGCAGGCTGGAGTCAGAAATAAAGTTTATTAGAACTTTTCCTTCTTCAATATTATCAGTTACAAAAGCACGAAATCCATTTCAACCTTTAGCCATGTGACAGATGCATGAAAAAGAATAATCTATTTTCAAGGGGAGACAATAGCCCAAAAAAAACAGAATAATCTTTTGATTTTCAAGGTTAGACAGTTGCATGAAATATATTGGCCCTTATTGTCATTGTCAGAGCATTCAGAGATTCGGGCCCTCACTAAGAGATGAACTAATTAAAACATTACGGTGAACATCCTTAAATAAAAAGAATAAAGAGCTTAAGAGTGTTATACCTTTGTCATCATGCCTCTTTCGTTTTTCCCTAGGAACGAAAGTACCATCTGCTTTTGCTATTATATCAGATTTGGTCTTTGCATACTGTATTCTCTGGATAAATGGAAATATCAAACTCAGTTTCTCCAAAAGAACAAGTTCTATAGCATGACACAAATTGAGAGAAAAATGTAGTATATATGAAGCAGCAGCAGCAGAAAGTAAGGAGACAAAGTAAAATAAACAAGCAAGTTGTGATCAAAGCTTGGTCGATAGAATTATAATGACAATTTTCCTTTGGAACTTATTGAGGATGAGATGAGGTGTATCATCGAGGCCCCATAAACTATAACATGGTTAATTTGGGCAAAATGGTAAACCACTGAGTTGTCTTTGTTAAATTAACCATAATTGCATTTGTAGTCAATGGATCCTTGACATTGAGGATAAATATATGGACAAGTTGTACTCAGTCCTTGGTATCAGTTTTTCCTAAAGTTCTAGGCTATTTCTACATAAAACTGAAGATAACAATTTACGTTGAAAAGCGAAATAGAAGATAAAAAGGAGCAATATGATATGATACCATGGGCTTATCATAGAAGGGGAAACCTTGCATTTGCCTTAGGGCGTTGGAAGCAGAAGAGGCATCTTCAAAGACCACCCAAGCTTGACCTTTGTGCTTTAGGGTTTTGAAAGCTAACACCTCAAGTATCTTCCCGAACTGAGTGAAAACAGCGTTCAGAGACTTCTTCAACTCTGCATCCAACAACATACGACAACTCAGAAAACGTATAATCCATCGGAAATTGAAGTCGCGGAAACACGAAACAAATAGCGTACCATCAATCTTAATTTTCTCGTTGAGGTTGTTGATGTAGATGGTGTTGCTTTGAGGAATTTCAGGGGTCGCATTCACTTCAGACATTTTGCGGTCTCAAAATGTAAAGTTTTGCTCCACGACGGGTCTAAAGTAAAACCCTAAGCTACGGCGGGGGAAGCTGCACCTGATTTTCAAAACCGTTGGACTTTGGTCTTTCTTCTGCTGGTGGACCTAACAATGTCTGCACACAAATTACATTTGATTGGCCCAATATGTTAATAAATCAAGAACCAGAAAAAGATTTTAAAAAAATGCTAAATGCAACCCTCATATTGGTAAATGTGTCCTCTTTTAGATTTTTGGTATTTTTAAAACATACTTTTTTTTTGGAAACTGACTTTTAAAACATATTTATATCAAGTTGATTTTTTTTATACATATAATATAGCAAGTTTAATTTTATCTACTACGAATAATTAAATTTATCACTAAAAACATAGATGTTATGCAATTTATAGAATATTTTATATATCAGAGAAATTAAGACACGTTATTTTTTGTAAAATAATTGAAATAAAAGAAATAAAAATTTAATTTAAAAAGATGTAACACTGAAAATATAATAAGTATAAAATTCTAATGCAGTTTTATTAAAATTAATATTTTCATTAGAAAGGAATATATTAAAATAAATCCAAAAAGTAATTTAGTGACACAATTATTTTATTTAATTAATATTTAAAAATAATAATTCTTAAAAAATATTTTAAAAAGGAAAATTCTAATAATAATATAATAAATAGAAATTGATATATATATATATATATATATATAACAACAAGAATTTATCTCTTCACTTATATCTTTTCTTATTATTTTAAATAAACTAATAAATAAATAAAACTATTGAGTAAAATTGTTAATAAGTTAATAAGAAGCGGTAGATTAAATTAAAATTAATGGATGAGATTTGGTGTCAAAGTTCTTGGTCTCAATTGATCCTATCCCAAATATGAAATATAATTATATTTCGTATCATTTCATTGCTCTTGGTTGTATTACATTCCATCTCACTCGATATCCAAAAGACTTGGTAAGGTATGAAATTGAACTGAATATTAGTCCTCCGTCGTTGCTTAAGGGATCAAGTGACTGAGACTAGAGCCTGTTTTGATTAGGATACCAAAATTCCATTGCGTACATATGCTTATCATCCTTTGACTTTGACCTTCTCGATATCTTCTAACCAGAGTTTATTTTACAAAGTTATCTTCATTCTTCCATGATACGTTTGAACCATCCTTCTCTTGGTAAAAAAGCTTTGCACTATTTTCTGGTTAGACGGGAGAAATTCCAAATTAAAGGGGCAAATCTAGAACTAGAAGAGAGATTTTCACTTGTTATTTCGATCTCCCGGTGCAGCCTGGTAGTTGAGATGTTGCGTGTGATTGGTTCTTAATTCCCTTAACTGGTGAAAATGCCATTCGTGGTTGTGACAAAAAGACAAATCCATAACAATGAGTGAAATATGAAATGGGTATGTTTCAGTTCAGGCTTTATACTTTGGCACCAAAAGTTATATCGTACGTGATTTGGGAAACTATGCAAGAAGCCAAGAACCACACAATTCAAGGAAGGGCATTATGTCTTCTATTGTTTCAATTTGTATAATTTCATCTAAACAATATTCAGAAAAATGAAAGAAAATATCCGCATAAATATGTTTTCACCTTTTGGCTTTAGTTTGTGTTGCTTGGGTCTGAGGCAGATTCAACATTATTCTCCCTCATCCTTGCTCGATCCCATCTCATCTAACCAATGATTAATATTAAAAAAAAGGTGAATCAAATACCGGGAATATATATTGATCGTGTTTGATTGGGTAACGAGGAATTTAAGTTCAAGGTTCCATTGATTGCCCAAAAAGCACAGTTTGGAGCGAAGGAATTAGGAAGGTTCTCCTAAATTTGATGCGTATGGAACACTAGCACATGATGATGATGATGTCTTGTGTGTATGGGCAGGTTCAGCTCACACCACCATTGACTCGATATATGACTAGGTCCTAAGTTTTCAATTGTATCACAGCATTCTCACTTTCCCACCTCTTTCTTTGGTCTTTCCATTATTTGAGGTGGGCCCTTTCCTTAAAATCACGCGTCTAATATTGTTCCTGGCTTAATCATGCACCGAAATTGCCTTGTATTTCCTCCTTATTACATACGCATATCCCAGTCCCTCCTATATAATGGACGAGATCCCTAGCTCTTCTTCCATCAAACTTTGACTGTGGAGAGCTTGTGTTTTTCTGATCCCTTATCTTAATTAATTTAATCACCAATGGCTCGTTCTATCGCTAACGCCAAGACTTTCTCCGCTCTCGTGCTAGACGGATTCTCCAACACTCTCACCAGGTACATACCCCACCCTAATCGTTTCCTACACGATCTTTTAATCGTCCTTGTTATGATTGTTAATTAATTATATGGTTTTTGAACAGACGTGGCTACTCTCAAAGCGCAACAAGGGGAGGAGTTGCCTCCATAGCACCCAAATCAGGGGAAGACAAAGGTGTCTCATCATACAAGGTTTCCTGGGTGCCAGATCCCGTCACCGGTTACTACAAACCGGAAAACATCAAGGAGGTTGATGTTGCCGATTTGCGTGCTACCCTTCTCCGCAAAAAATTCAACAACTAATTTCAACAATTTTAATTTTTTACCAAACCTTGGGTGATTGATTCGTTATGGAATTAATTTTGATACTCATATGCTCTGCCCACCTTCATTATACGATTGCTATAGTTTTACAAGTCAGTAGAATAACTATTAGCAGCTAATAAGAATTGTAATTTCTTTTAATCTTATTCATTACTTCAGTTTTTTTTTCTTTTCTTTTCAATTGCCTTCAATGTGATTGGATGTGTTTCTAGCTTGCACAAGCACAACAAAACATATTTAATCATGTAATTCATGTGAAATGTTATAAACAATACAATATTTTACATTTGTTTATATTTTATTGTGATGTCATGTTATTTTTATTATCATTCATAACATGAAGAATTTAACAATTTTAAAAATTTCTTAAATGAATCCTACAATTTTGCTCAAAATATTTTGCATAACAATTTAGTACAAGGAAAAACTATTAGATGATATTAAATCATTGTTATCAATGATCCTAACAAATGTTATGAATTTAAGTTTTTTAGTTTTAAGAAAATACTAATACTTAATTACATGTTAAGTAAAAATGGATTAAGACCAGCTGTAATACCACTTAATAATAATTACTTGAAGTACAAGAGAGAAATAAACAAATAAAAAGGAAAAGCTGCTTTAACAAGCAACTCAATTGTTTTTTTAATAGTTTATGAGTTATACTAATTATAATATATATATATATATATATATATATATAAAAGATATATGATATATTGATCTTTCATCGTTATAGTTGCTCTAAATTTAGTAAGTCATTAAGAAAAAACCTTATTTTTAAAAAAATTACAGTAATATCCTCTAAGACTTACACTAATTACATGTACATTCTCTCATTTTTCAGACATTTCTCTTCCCTAACCATGGTTAACTTCTGTTAAATTTTTAAAAGTAAATTACATGTATATCTTCATCTTTTTTTAAAAAAATATATAATGCTAAAAAAAAAAACTTCAGCTCCTCTGTTCCTCCCCAATCCCCCACACTTACCCGTTACTTTCTCCCTTATACTTCTCCTCTTCTCTCACTAGACCAAGAACAAATATCTGAAGGACCCTCCCAAAACAATGCAACCCCAGATTCAAACCCATATCTCTTGCAGATCAAAAGCCACCAGCCTTTCTTGACCGCGACCCCACCCATTCTCTCTCTAAGCTAAGGATGTCATCTTCCACTCCGACGAGGATGCATCAACAATAACGACTACGCCATCAAGCACAATATCAATGATGATTTCGACGCCTGCACAACTTCTTCTAAGGTTTTGGGAGTTGGGCCGCAACGGAGGAAGCACATTGGCCCACTAAGGCCCACGCGGAGTTCTAGTGGCACATACGGGCTGTGTACAATTAATTTTGATTTAATAATTAATTTGTTTACATATATAATTTTTTATGAAACTTATATTTATGTAAACAAATTAATTATTAGATCAAAATTAATTGTCACAAAATTTATTATGTACATTAAAAAATTTAATGTTATATATAGAGATATTAATTGTTTTATAACATAATTAGTCTATTAGTTTAATTGGTTAGAGTGTCGTTCTAGTACTACAAAAGTCAACATACAAATTATCAATCCATATGCAGATTACATGTAAATCTCTTACGGATTACGAATCCGTAAGCTTACGAATTACGAATTTGTAAACTAATTACGAATCCGTAAGTCTCTTACGAATTATGAATCCATTTATTAGCAGGAATAAGTTTAGAAAAAAAACTAAAAAGTACTGGGTGTATAAGAAAAACTCAGGTGCACAAAGAAATTCCCTAGCCGGATTGGATCTGAATTATTAAAGTACCGATACCCTTTTCTATTTCTATCTACGCGATGTCTCTTTCCACGCTTTCTTGTGGTTTCTTATTTCTGCTCTGACTTAAGGTCATAATATCCTTAAATAGTCGCAACGTCCCTTTCCCCTTACGACTCAAATAGCCCATGCCCATCTTCAATCAAGAAGCCTGATTCATTCCTTCCACCATTTTCAAGGATGTCAAATTAAAGGCATACTACGTTTACCAGAATATAAGCAACTTCCTTCTTGACATGCAAGGTGTGGACACTTGAAATTCAATTTGACCAAATAAAATAAATTGTTGTTCTGTGCGGAACATCCGCTTGTTAGTTGCGAATTGATGACCCAGAAATTGGTGTACAATGTCATATGCCTTTAGGAAACACTGTAATTAGATACTGTTATTAAGATATTGTTCAAAATCACGTGGATTTGAGCAAATCAGGGAGGAAAACTCGAAATGCTTAATACAGTATTATTTCTCTTCCAGGATGTAGATTAATATTAAATGTTGATAAAACATTATTTAAAAGCTTATGATGTTATTCTATATATAAATATAATAACAATTGTTCTTTTCATGAATTAATCGGGTACTTATCCTTCTCTCAAAGGATCTTCTAATCTAAATGTGTCTAGGTCATTTGCTTGTTGTTTCTTTGTTGAGGATTTGAGTGTATGAATATTTGGCAGAGCAAAAAATGAAGCGCACCTGCAAAAGATATTCCAACGTTCAAGTGAGGGGGTTCGGTTATTAATGATACATAATAAGTAGGTGAGAATGAATCTGTCTTCTTACCTGTGTTCATTCCTCTTTATAATAACTTGTTGGACCTGAGGTTTTTAGGTCTATCACATCACAATTATCAATGTTTAAGTATCCCTAATTGAGTGATTACTCTTAAGTAGATTTAATGATGATAATCACAACTAAATAATACTTGTTGCTTGTGCGTGTTGAAGGCTGTACTATTCGAGACATATGTGAATATGTGATTGAAGGATGTGTTCGGTTTGAGTGTGTCAAATATTTTTTTTTGGTCCGAGAGTATACTTTTTCCAATGTAATAATAATAATAATAATAATTTTTGTGTTTGCATGTTGGTGATTGTATCATCCTCGGCTGTTTGCTTGTCTATCTCAGAACGATGCGTTCCCACTCACTCCGTAATTAAGGACCACTTAAAAGAAAACTCAAAAAAGGAGGGGAAAAGATGGTATACTTAGACAGTTTCGCTTTATAGTTATACTAGTAATGCTTTGATGATAATTATATAGTATTAATTAGATTAAGATGCTTTTAAAATCAACATTCTCTAATAACTTAGATGATAAGAAAGTTAAATTTGGAAATTCACTGTAAACATTGTTTGAACAATTTAAAGTTTTAAACTCCACCAATGACACGCACATACAATAATAGTAGTATATTAAAGTTAAATGGGTCACAGGAAAAATGTGCTCCGTAAATAGAATAAGATTCAAAGGCATGAAATTGAATATGAAGTGGGGTTGATACCCCGTTGGTCGTTATGATTATCTCCTAGACAGTAGCCAGAAAAGTGACAGAGCGTTCCATTACTTAAGATTCCTGAATTTTCCATCTTGGGCCATCTACCAATAACAATAATGAACGGTGCTTCTCATACTTTACTTTGGAACAAGCGGTGTGGAGCCCGTGAGTGACTCCGTCACGAACAACAGCTTTTTTTCGGACCAGTGGGTGGCGTTTTATAGTGCCCACGAAAAGGACCTTTCAAATTCCTCCCCATCTACATTTGTCTTGCTTCCATCTCAACTTTATACTCTATTATTATCCATTCGTTTTTGTTATTATTTTATTGAAGTCAATTTTGCCAAAAATGTTTCTCTGCTTGCTTGCATTTTATTTTTGTCGTCTTATACTAATTATTTTTCAAATTTGAACACAAATATTGGTCTATCCACAATACGCGTAAGATGTAGCTAACTGATGAGAGTTGCTTTAGCCTGATTACCATACAAGATGCTAATGACATGTTGGAATAGCAATCACAGGTCCTTTTAGAGTTTTACTATACAAACTTAAATTAAAGCCACTCGAATAGCTCCGGAATGCTAGAGAACTCTATGAGAAGAATTACCCAGCAAACAAGATTTTAGTAACTTCAGAAGTAATGCAAACGTTCATGAAAAGCATAACAGTTAGTTCCAAACCCTTAAAGGCTTGTACCAATCCAACTTTTTTTTGGATATAAATACCAACCCACAGTAACTTAGCAGTTATCACTGGTTATTTTTACTAATAACTGTTGCTTACTATTTTTCTGTCCACGTGAGCTCCTTTAAGGGTATTTTATATGCAAAAAAACTTCCATACAAGTTACTCTTTCTGAAATTGCTTTAAAACTAAAAAGTTAAAAATCAATCTACTTCAACCAAAAACCAGCCATCCCTTTGGACTTAATTGAATTCTGTGACTAAGCTCGTCACTCTACTCACCAACCTTTTGCAGCAAACATAGTATAATAAGCGACAATAATGGCAATGTTATTTTTTATTGAAGTAATCATTATCATTGCGACTAATGAATGAAATAAAAACTCTAGGTACAAAGAACCTTAGTATAGAAAGGCACGATCACAGTACTCAGCCTGAATCGTCCTAATTTTCTCTCACTCTTCATTTTATATGTGACCAAATCACTGTTTCTGTTCCTTCCTTGTGACGTTGCGATAGACGGTTGGAACAAGTTAACGAAACGAAACACATTCGATGGAATAAAAAGTTAGTCAGCAGTCAGAACTCAGCATGATTAAGAATCTGAATTGTTAAGCATGCATGACCTCAGTAACTTTGAATATTCTAGCATGCCGGTGAAGCTTATGGAAATATATAATGCTAGTGGCTATCACTACCTTATAAAAAAAAGTTCAAAATTCTACTCCTCTCAGTTTAGAGATGATGATGAAACTTGAAAGTTGTGACCATCTTATATCATCAATTCATTTTTTTATTGGGAAAAATTTAAGTGAGTTGGATTCGAGAGAACTCATTAGGATTAGAAGAGACTCAAGACTAAAAAACGCTTACAAATTACTCACCAAACAAGGTTCTAATATCAAAAGCGAAAATCGAACTCACGTTTTTGTGGGATATGAGTTTCTTCCTTACCAATTGGACCACAATCTGTTGGCTTATATCATCTATTCATAAACCTATGGCAATCGCTCCACTAATTGGTGCATAAAAAGTGTAAAAAAAAGAAAGTTCGGAAAAGATAGAGCAACAAACACGGTGCCGACACTCTTCAATAGTTGGCGAGGGTATGAAAACAGAAGGAGCCCCTCCCCTACCCCACTCACGCTATGATACCAAGTTACCAGCAACCAAGACCACATACAAATACAATACAATACAATACAATAGCGCCATTAACAAAATACAAACAGACACTTTGTCAGCACTCAAAGTTGGTTGGCTATGCGACAAACAAGTGGAGAATACTTACAAATTTAGATATCAAAAACATCAATCACCGGCAGTCGGGCAATGAGAAAATGGATGAATATAGTACCTTTAGCAAAGAAAATAGCTTTTTCAAAGGGATAAAGAATCAAACAGAAATGAAATAAAGGAAGAAGTAAAAAAAAAAAAAACTCTTTGCTCATTCACCCTGATTGTAAGTAAGACACTGTACGTAATATGTGAACTTCTCTTTCCCATTTTTACAGCTACCCGAGATGGTTTTTACAGAAGAACACGAGAAGACTATTAACAAAAAGAGGTGATTTTCTAATCCTGGAACTAAGCAGTGTGAGTTAAGGAGGGGGATCTATTAAGCCTCTCGAGAATACCATTAGCCTTCCTTTTTGCCCTTGAAGTTCCACATTTTGCAAGCTTTGACAGTGTACCATTGGCCTTTTCTTCTTCTCTAATTTCCTTTAACTTTGTTCTATCACTAAAACAGATTGTATATAGAATTGCAACACAATTTTCCTTGCTCCTCTCAGATGTGCTCTCCCTAATAATCCCCAATAACAAAGGAACAGCATCAAAATCACCCATTTCTTCAACAGCCTTAGGATGGCTGGAGAGCAGTGCCAATATAGCCAACAACTCATCAACTAGTATGTGGTCCATCATCTTGTTCAGAATAACCCGAACTGCCCCATCTCGAACGGTCCTCCCCTTATTCTCGTGCACAAGACAAAGGTTAAATATGGCCGAAGCAGCATCTTTCATGGCGAATGGTTGTCCCTCATCCAAAAGCTCAAGCAAATGTTTAATAGCCCCAGATTCTCCAATGATGTGCTTGTTGGAATCAATCGCAGACAAGGTGAAAATAGTGGCCGCGGCATTACTCCTTGTTTGAATTGTTCCACATTTCAGGGCATCAATAAGCAGAGAAATCACCGCAGGATCCGTGGCGAACACCTTCTTATTATCATCATGGATTGAGAGATTCAGAATAGTGGTGATCAAGTCCTCGTGGAGATCAGGATCAGTAGAAGCCGCACCGGGCGACGATAACGGACTCAGCAACTGCGGAATGACATCACTGGACTCCCCAACAAGGGTTCGAATGGAAGGCATTCGCTTTGTCAAAAGGCGAAGCTCCTTGGCAGCTTCTTTCTGATCAGGAACAGACAACTGCAACTTACGAAGCAAAGAATTCAAATGGTTTCTATCCGCATTGGTGACAGCTTCATCAATGTCCTTAACAGGGCCAGGTAAGTCAATTCCACGGTCCCTACACCACTGGAGAATCATGTCTCGGACCAAGTAATTGGGAGTTAGAATAGTGTGAGACAGAACCTGCTGTGTCTGAGGACATGTTCGGTGACCCTCATTCAACCACCTCTGAATAAATGGCCTATCATAAGTCTGAAGAAGCAAGCACACAACGAAATTAGGATACTTTCTTTCTAATTTCAAAAGGGAATTGAAAATGGTAACGAAAGTAAAGTAAGAAACCTGGCCGGTGGATAAGATAACGGGATCGGACATCAATTGGGTTGAAATGGGGCAGCGAAATTGGGGAGGAAGAGGAAAGTCGTCCGGCGACTTCAAATGTTTGAGAGACGAAAGTGTGGCGATGGCTTCGTCGGCGGCTTGAAGAGAGTAGTCGTCGGAGTCCACGATGGCCTTCACCAATTCGCGCAACTTCTCCTTCAATTCCGATGCCATTAGAGATTCATTCCTAATTAAATTGGGGACTTGTCGCAGGGGATGACGGGAACGTTTCTCTTTTAACAAACCACGGGTTTTTAAGGAATGCAAAATCACAAACCGATTCTTTGTAATAAAAGAACTTGCTCACTCACAAAATCACAATTAATCTCTACCAAAAGATATCCTCTTTTTTAATATCTTGCCATAGTGTCTTAAATATCATATGATTTCCTTCTACGATCCTTCTTTTTATTTTAATAAAAACCTATCGTATTTAAGTGTTTAAATTCAGTCCTATTTTTAATGTACTGTCTCGTTGTAAACTGGGTCTATCTATTTAATATATTTTAATAGATAATGTAAGAATTATTTAGTAAAATAAAATTGTAATATCTACTTTTTAATTATAACTTGTGACGTAATTCATTATAATAGTAAATGTTTTTCAATTTCATTTTTATTTTTTTATTCATAAAAACATGTCATATTGTTTATTTATGGTAATTAAGATTATTATAAAAAATATATGTCTAATTAACTTTATCAATTAAATCTTAAATGAATTTTTTTTATTTTATATGGTGATTCATTTATTAAATATTATGAAATATTGTTCTTATAATTACAGTAACTTTTTTGTTTATTATCACAATTTTATAATAATTTATAATGAATATGTCTTATAAGTTATAATGATAATAAATAAATAAGTTACCTTAAATATTATCATTTTTAAAATAAATGTCATACAAATATATATATTTTGATTTTGATTCAAATTTATTATATAATTATTATATTAAAAGAAATTTTTGTCACATAGTTAATTCCACCAATATATGTTTTTAAATCATTTTATTAGTAGAAAGTATACATCTTATTAGGACGGATCCAAAAATCAATTGGACGGGATTAAAAAATTAATAATAAATATTAAATAAAACTCATTTTATAATAGGTTAACAGTACTTTTTTATTTAAGTTGTGTATATCATTCTTTCATATTATAAAATTCATCAATAATAAAATCTATATCAATTTTGTTAGCAATCATTCTTTCAATGTATGTAACCAAACAATCAACTAAAAATTCATCTTCTATCTTATTTTTTGAGCCTATTTTTGACAATCTTCATAGCTGAATGTGATCTCCGGATTGTGGTAATTGAAAGTCAATACTAAACAAATTAGACAATCATCAAAGATAAGTCAAATGTTTTCTTGTTTTAACTAATCCTTAACATAAATTCAGAAATTGTTGATATATTTCTCAATTCAAAATGAAAAGGAACATCAAATTTATAACGTTAAGCTTGTATTTTAAGATACAAACTTTTCTTGTTCAGTGATTTGTAATGATCTTTTGGATCTAAAGCCAAACGAGTGAAGAAATTTGCAAAACAAAGGGTGCAACAATTAGGAAAGAAAGGTGTGGCAAGAAATTACAGGCAATTGAGAAAAAAATGTGCAATGGAAAAAAAAAAATGAGTGTGACAATTGAGAAAGCAACTGAAGAAGGAAAACAATTGACAAAAAAAAAATAGTGTTCTACATTATAAAAATTTTGCAAAATTATAAAAATTAATAATATCAATTTTAAGTATATCTAATATTTACTTTATAATTTTTTTTAATATATTAAAAGCTAATAATATTTTTAAAAGTTAAAAATATCTTATTAAAGTATATCTAATAAAAGAAAAAATTCTCGGTACATATTTTTTACAAAATATGTATTATTATAATTATAATTCATAATTAATATTAGTCTAATTATATTTTTTTTAATGTGTATTAACATTTGGAAAGGAGGGGGAGCTGAAGCCCATGCTTGTCCCCGTGCGTCCGTCTCTGCATCTTATGACTCTGGGTGAAGAGTCATGTCTCATGACTTGCAGTGAAGAGAAAATACACCCTTTTACTAAAGGATATAACGTTCTTTTTGAGTAGACATATTTGTTCAAGAAAGAACATGTACTTTCATGTAAAAAAAAAAATACAATTTTTCATACAAACACCATTTCATGAATAGATACAAATGATCTCGACTTGAATTACTCATAAGAGGTAGAGAAACGCATTTATACAATCTTGTACAAGCTAAATTCAATCATAACTACTACTAATAGCTAGTGACAGTTGTAACTACCAACTGACTGAGCTCTATTAAAGCTGTACTCTGATATTTCGGTTTGTATTTTTTCGTAGGAGTTCAGATTGAACCTAGTTCCATACGATACGAGCAGGCCAAATATTGTCCAACAGTTTGTTCAAATCGAACACCTATGTCAAACATTTTTTTTTATCAAATGCAAAATTGTTGCTACCTCTGAATAGAAACTCGGCTCATGAAACATTACGTACTTAGTATCTATTACAAACAACACCGCATAGTTAAATGTACACCGTATAGGGAACAAGGCACAGAATTTGCTGGAAGTCTACCACTAGACTACTCGGTTAAGAACCTTTCTGCGGCAGTGTTTCAAATGCTGAAACTGTGTTATCAAATTTTATACGATGTATTGGAGCACCACTTTGCTTAATAGCGCAAGCTGTCTTTTCTTCAAGGGGGCAACGTGCTTTAAGCATAGAAAATACATGGTTATTTAATCTCCTTGCTTTTTTCATTGCTTCCAATAAGGCTTCCCATCCCTGTTAAAAGAAAAATAAATGCTATCAATATACATACAAAGAAAGCCATCGTTACTTAAGCTGGGCGAGGACTGGAATTTAAATTGCACTTAACCAGGTCGCAGGTTCTTTGTAACTAAGTAAAATTTGGACATCATTAAAACATTTGATATGACATGCATCTAAATTAAATTTGATTTGTTTCAACAATATGGTCAAACTGAAGTTGATTTCATCTTTACTCACTGTATTAGTGAATTGACGAATAACATCAAATAATTTTCTAGAAATGCAGTAAATGAGAAGAAAATGAGCAAAAAGGAAAACATTCCTATAATGCTTGCATGGTAAAGTATGGACAATAATGAAAGCAATAATTTTATTAATAGATAACGATTATGTAAAACAAGCAAGTATTCTTTTGGCTTTGATTTGAAGAATATAAACCTTCACAGAAAATTGTGAGTTCTTATGTGTTTGCATAACAGATGCAGCCTCCACTTCTGCGATATTGAGGATCTGATATGAAAAGTCAAAGAGCTCAAAATGCAGCTGCTGCCCAAGCAAATAAATTATAGTGCATCCCCCCCAAGCAACTGAATCTCCCAGCCTTTCATGACTATTTGATGGCACTTGGGCAGACTCTTCCAAGTATCCCTATGTAGCTCAAGCAAAAGCACACATCAAAATATATATTTTTTTTAAAATACACACCAGGAAATTCATTAATGTATTGAACAAGATATTACAAAGTGGTTCAGGCTAATTTTCAGCCATCCTGAAAACGAGAGAAGGCACCTTTAACTAGTAATGCTTCCATGCTTCAGAAAATTTTCAGCCCAATTTAAGAGCCCCCCCAAACTAAATAGGGGCCAATTTAACTTATCAAAACTGTGAGCTAAAAGGTGTATGACAATTCCTATACATGTAAATAATTTTATATGTGAAGTCAATTCATCATTCATAGCGCTATCAAGTTATTAAGCAACGTGAAAAATGAAAGGGGTGTGGAAGGTTGCTACTTACAATTTGGAGACCACTGTAAATTCGATAGAAATCTTTAGAAATTGTAATGTCAATGAAGCCTGTTTTGGGTGCAGCACTCCATTTATTACAATACTTGTCCAACGCAGCACTAGTGAAAGCAAGTGCATACTCCAGCACACTTCCAGTGTTCAAGTTAGCCTTGTATAAAAGATCTGTAATAAAAGAAACAGTGTATGTTTGAGCTACTATGAAAAGATCATGTTGACAGCTGTATGTGCTTTTATTTTAAATTTTAAATAAGGATTCTAGAAGATTTAGGTAGTTATAATAAAGAATTCACAATCAGATTGTTTAAATCTGGTCTGATTTAAGTCTCCCTTTCCCTAACTTGTATTTATTTTATCATCAGGATGGTAGGGATCTCTACTAGACTATAGATCTCTCTTGTGTAGTTTTGATCAATGTATAATAAGAAATATCATTTTGTTCTCCTAAAATTACAGATCACAAAATAAATGTACATAAAGCAATGAATAATAAAAGGATTTTGTTATCAAACCCATAAGAGTTGATTTTAAGCAACCACAAGTAAGAAAGTTTTATAGAGAAAGAACGAATTTATTGATAAATACAAAGGTATAATAAATGTTTTCGTAGAAAAAAAATAGGGTTTTAGGCATAGAGGAAGAGAAATGAAAGAAAATTGATATTAAATGAGACGTATTACAATGCATTAATAAGATATTTTTAGCAACTATTGAGGAAGAGAACATAGAAAATCACTTAAGATAATTGGGACATGCGGAAGGAATGTCATTGAAGGCAATGATGAAAAGACTAGATTGCATGATTTCTAGTAATATGAAAAGAGATAGAGGGAGATCAAGGACATTAGAGATAATTATTAAGAAGAATCTCATAATGAATAATGAATCTCTTTTCATATCACATAGTGGGGTAAGGTTATTATTGTTGCATAGCACTTTTGACATAAAGACATTCTATTTTTTATTTTTCACCATAATTCCTGCATGAAGATGTTTAGACTATGACATCCATGTCTGTTGCATCATGCTGATACTAAACTAATTTGAGTTTTACAATTTCATCATTTTGAAATACCTTATGGCCATTATATTTCCTAATGTTACAATCTAGGCTTCTCAACTAATCTTTTAACATCAAGCATTTGTATCTTTATTTTTACAAAGAAACAAGCGAAGCTAACAGCAAAAAAATTAGAAAGCATATGCAACAGCAAACCTGCAGCTTCTGCTTGTTTTGACATAATGTGGAAAGAGGTGGGTGATGGACAACCAGGGTATGAAACCATTGCAGCAGCTGTTGATTTAAACAAACTAACAACAGGGCTGTCTCCACCATCTTGAGAAGTTGCTATTTGACCATCTGCTCCAGGAAGCAAGCCCAGCCAGGGAGCAGTTTGCATGAAATCCATAGAATCCTTTTCTCTCTGTCAAGAATGCATCGCATTGATCACTACTAATCTAAAATTAAAGTAGCATACATGAAAACATCAATAGACAACAATTCAGGAAAATGAGGTTATTCCTCCTTATTTCCCATGTAACACTATCAATTTTGCAAAATGTATTCTTCAACATTATGCATTGTTGTAAAATTACTTTGGGAATTTGGTGATGATAAAACGATAAATTATTATTCTTTGACTGACATGAGATCTCCTCTAGCTCAGATTCTTAAAAAAGCCCATGTGAGATTCCGAACTCCCTAAATACCTCTCTCTTTTGTCATTTTTCTTTGCATGTCCATTTTGTTTGAGAATCATTCCATAAAGGATCAAATCTCCCAAAAGCTTAAGTTATTATTTGGAGTCACGTGAATAATTTTACATCCCTAATACACCTCCTAATTTAAGATCCGTTTGGTCTTGAAGCATGGACAATGCACATGCTCACAACTCTCAAAAATGATTTATATATCTAGCACTTTCATCCCAAAATCAAAATTCCAAATTTACCTAAAAATTAACCAATTTACAGTTAACTATGGCCTGGGTCTGACCCCAATAACCCATTCTGGCCCAGAGCTAATTGGAACAAGTTCAGAATATAGAAATTGAAAGCTGTCTACTTTTGTCCATTTGTACACACACACACACACATATCATATAACTCAGCTATGCATAATATCTGAAGTTGTACATTTTGTTAGAATCAGCCCGGTCCATGTCCAAAATATTAGGATGGGACTGGACCGGTTAAACCCAGCCCACAAACACCTAACTTTCCACTCACATTCTTAGGTCCTCCTTGCCATTTTTATGCCTGCAATGCCTAAATTCTTCTAGTTCTACCTAAATAACTTTGCCATCTCTATCTATTTAAAGTCTAACCAAATAAGGACTTCAAGTAAGTCATCTGCAAAGATTTCCTTTTATTCATAATATTTACCAAGCTTTTCATGTCTTTCAAGTTACAATATCTTGCGTGTTTTTTGAGTCATCTTTGCATCATAAAGGTTCTCGACTATAGGTACCCCTTGGTACTTTATCTCCTACAATTGGCTAAAATAACTGGTCTTGTGCCATCATTTTTATTTTTTGGTTGGGTTTCAAAAATAACATGAATTTTTATATTGTTATCTTGAAATATAAAACAGATTTATTAAGTCTTGAACTTATGTTGATGCCAATTGCAATAAATAAATTGGTATTGCACTATGTTACTGACCAACACAATATCTAGAAGCCCCATCCAATATAATACACTTCCAATCTCTTTTATGCCATGAAGAACCTCAGCTTTCAGCTCTGATTTTGTCTCCCAGTTAAGATGCTCCTTAACGAGTCTCACGCAACCTGGGTAGCAATGATATAAGAATTAATTTCTCAGATATGACCATGTGTCTATGTATTGTATTCCTTAGTAGATGATTTGTTTATGAGAAAACTATTTGTAATGACCATGAAATATAACTGCCTTGATAAATGTCTAGTTTCTAGCAAAACGTTTCAGTGCTTCTGAGATTTTGAAAAATGCATTATGCCTAAGGTCTCTCCTAGTTATATAAGAAACATAAGAAAAAGGGTATAAGAAATGCCAATGACCTCAACTCCGTGACAAAGAAATGCATTTAGTCATACTTTATTCAAAAGAAAGGACAAAGAAATACAGGGTACTAATAATTAATATCTAAGAAATGATTTGGTCAAGCACTGTGTAATTGATGCATAGTTACCAAGAATTCGGAATATTGTATGATGCATGCATGTCCAATATATGAACCTCCAACATGATTTACATGATAAGACTCACTATTATTTGGAGAATGATTTTGCCTTTCACAATTTTTTATACTTCAAGAATTTTCTATGCATATGAATCAGTATGAATAATTTTCCATCAAGATGTTGAAAGAATACATTTTAAGCATTCGCATATAAGTAAATTGCAGAGTAAAGTTTATTCAAGTAAAAAGAAAAATGTCATCATGTACCTGTCACACCTCCATCAAAAGGAAGAAGCCCAATTGATTTTGGCAAAGAGTCTTGTAATCCTGTAATCATTGGTTCAAGCAAAGTAATCTAGCAATAGCACCCATTTACATAGTTAGTGAGCCACGTCCAAATTTTATAATATCAATGAATATAGACATATGCAAACTAGAAGCATCCAGTATGTATGTGTGCCAATCTATAAATAATGATCAGTTGTTTAATTTGATTAAATTAAGGTACAATTATAATGAAGGATTTTTCATTACAGAGTGACAAGGGGTAGGAAGCAAGGAGAATTTCAAATAGTTTACATAAATTTCTACTGTTTAGTTTATTATCAAACTTAAATGTATATATAAAATTGTCTTTTACAATGTTTAGGAGGTTTCCACAGAAAAACAAATGCCATGCAATGAATTATTCACCATTTAGAAAATATAAAGAATGGCATACCTTGTTTGATATGTGATCAAGAAGGGCTCTAATAAGCCAAGGTAATGATCGGGATCCCAGAAGTCGAACAACAGAAAACATGTGAGGTATTCCAAAGAATCCACTATGCAGTCGTGCAAAACTTTGATGGGCAGAATTCAAATCCTATCAGAGTGAGATAATGAGAAACTTCTATATATGTACATAGAGAAAATTGTAGAAAGCATGCACACAAACACAATCATTCATCTCCTTTTTTCTCATTATATATACACAAAAGTGATAGCTAAAAAGATAAGAGCAAAAGCTAAAAAAAAAAAAAAAGAAGCGCTCTCAACTCAAAGAAATTTGCATCAGACTCTTCTATACTTGGAACAGCCACCTGGCACATTGGTCCTAAGGTCTTATGCAACACGCTGACAAACATTTTGAAACTTCCCAAAATGGAAAGTCAGATGAACAAATTCAGTCAGAGGAAGCAAATCACATTATTTTACCATGTATACATCTGAGTTGAGCTAAAAATTGAACTACTTGTATTTAACATGTTTATGATCACAAATAGATGATTATTTAAGACATTAAAAATACTGCAATTGATTTTATAATGTTTGTACCATTAAAGGCAGTAAGAGGAATGCTTACTTGAGTACCACAATAGAAACTAGGCTTCACAGAGGGTACTGATGGCTTTTGAACAGGAACAGTCCTTGATGATCTGATAAAACGTTGAGTAGTATTGCAGAGAATGAAATTTGGCAAAAAATCACTTTGCATCTCAGACCAAATCTAGCATACATAAAGAAATAGATCAATGAAATTGCAGGAAACAGATCAAGTCATGAAATTATTAATTACCATTCAAATAGTGGTTTCAAACTTTCAATATGAGGATTCAAGATTAAAAAAATAATAGGAAGACATCAAAATTAAAGTACATCTTTAGAGCTCAAAGGGACAAACCTGTGAGGCAAGTCGACTAGAAAATGATACAAGGGAAATGTTCTCTTGCATCTCGTTCAACATGAGACTAAAAGAGTCTACAGAAAGATCTCTAGACAGTAGTTCATGTGAATGTTTTAAGACATCCAACAGCTTCTCTAATTCCTGAAATAAAATACAGTATTACATTAGTTAATGAACATTGAGAAAACAATAGGTAGTTCATAATTGTTGGCCATGGTAAGGAGCAAAGGTAAAATCACTAACCACTATGGCACACAGATCCTGACACTCAAAACGACCAAATAGAAACTCAATATTTTCACGGAAAACCTTGTTCATCCATTCAGTGATCAAACTTCGCAAATTAATCATCCTTCCAAGCAGCTGTGCATCAAAAGATATTTAATCACATGAGAGTAATTGCAACTCACTCAAATACTAATTATGGCATCCAGCAGAACATACACGTGAGTGTGTGTGTGAGAGAGAGAGATCATATAAATAGAACCATGAATACACCATGAAAATAAAAGTTTATAATTCATGTAAGTATCAATCTTAGCCTTCATGATCATTTTCTTAAACAATCTCCATTAGTTTGTTGCAGGATGTGGCATTGAAGATGATTGGAACCTACTTTCCATGCTTTTGACACCAGAAGTTTATACAAGAATTTGTTTAAGATTAAAATGGAATTACCCTAGAAACAAATTTTTGAAAAGTAAAACTGCTACCAAAATGTCTTTATTCTCTCAGTCAACAACTTTAGAGAAGTTTTTCCCTAGGTAGCATTTGGATTGAATTTTTAGGATCTTAAAAACTGCTTTAAAGTTTAAGTGAAAACAAAACTTTATAATTGAAGATGTTTGATTTATATTTTTTTTCAGCTTAAAAGTAAATTTTTAGTTAAAAATTCTTGGTTAGCACACTACTGAGTTTTGGGATTTGGAGAAGTGAAGGGAAAGGAGAAGTTCCTAAAATTTAGATTATCTAAAAACTCTTATTTTTATGTTTTGTTCATTAGTTCATTTAGAAAGAAGCCACTTTTATACTTAATAGTTTTTCCAGAATTGTATTTGACCTGGTTTATCCTTTCAAAGAGGGGAGAAGCTCCAAAAAGATAGACCAAACATCCAAAAGCCACCTTGGACGCTAACTAATCCAATTTGAGTTGGGTTGAACCAATTAGAGGGGCAACACTCTCCCAGAACCTGTTTTTCCATTCACAAGATTTCAAACCTGGACTTTCTGATCAACAAGCTTTGTTAACTAGTGGGAAGATTTTGATGCAACTAATGATAACCAGTAAAATATTAAATTCTAGAGGAAAAATATTCTAAAAACTTATTCCAGCTTATAATAATACACAAAGACATCTGTTTTGTATAATTCCTTAAGTTATAGTAAGTCACATCATTCCAAGATCACTTGAAGATAATGACATTTGAATTGTTAACACCTTGATACATATTAAAATGAAGTAATAAAACAGTTAAGCTTTGTTAACTTAAACTAGGGCTTCAGTCAAGCGTTTCCAAACCCTGGTGGGAGAGGGGTATCTAATAGCATGTACATATCTTTCCCAGTCCCCCCACCTTGGGCTATTTTCATATCCAAAAATTGTTAATCTGGTAGTATACATGCAGTTTACACTTTAATGCACCAAATCAAATCATAGAAAAGAAACATTATGATAATGTAATTCATTCACCTTCACTCTAGTTATTTTAAGCAGCATATTGAGCCTTATGGGTTGCACAGCATACTTTTCTGCATTGTCTGAAGCAAAGAGGAAGGAAGGATCAAGCAATTCACTGCAAAATTTAGGCATTCATCAGTAAGAAAAAAGGTTTGTCCATGGAATAATCAAAAGAAAAGCTGGATAAGCCAGAGAAAAATGAGCATACCTTGCCGCCCAACTTTTGTAATATGTGAAAATGGTTTCACACAATTTTGTAACAAATATATCAAAACAATGATCCACCTGTGAAAAAAAGGTAAACAGAAAACAGTATCAATGAATGGAGAAAGCATATGATAGGAAACTGGTAATCAGAAGCAAAAATCTTGTTGTACTAACACCAAAATTCACTCTCTGCTACCGGTAGAAACCGATGCCAACAGAAGGCACGAATTTACAAACAACTCTCAAAATAGAAAAGAAAATACATAAAATGCAGGCTCATTGAGGGTCCTGCCTCCTCCCTGTCCCCACTCAATTTTCTGGATGCCACCACAAAGATCCTCCCAGCCCCTCCCTTTTTTTCACCCTCGCTTCCCCATGTTTTCCCTTCCTTCCCACCTTGCCATGCAAGCAAGAATTTTATGGCCCAATTCCCACTTCTACTCCTTGTGCTCAATTCCCCTGGTATTCATTTTATCATCTCTTAAATTTAGTAACAGTAGGATGATGCCTAACAGCACTTAAGTTACGCCCATGAATTTGGTGCACTACAGCATATGCACCTGAAATCATGCATATCAAATATTGTAATGCTCCAGGACATTCATCATATAATCATCTAGCATTAGCCATTAAGTTAAAAAACTATAATACCTCAGCCTCAATTTCATCGTATAGAAATCGTTGCTTCAGCAACACCAAGGCTTGCTGAGCTGAATCATTATAGATGTCAAATGGCATCAGAACACTCTCGAGAAGACCAGAATTTGGTGACTCAAGTACACAATCCACCAACATCCAGGGAAGAGAGCATTCAATTGGAAACTATAAGGAATAAATTGACTAAATTTAGTACAAGAGAGGGAGGTGGAGAACAAATGCATAAAAGAAAAGAATAATAAAAAGATCACAAGTTTAGAAGAATTTGGAAATTTTGAAGTTTGGAAAACAACATTGAGAAGTTGCGAGCCTACCATTATTAGAGTTTTTTATTCAATTACAAATAGATTCCGATGAGTGAATGCTTGATGCAACCAATATCTTGCTATTAGCTATGAGATTTTTAGCTGGTCTTATCAAAGAGTATTTCTGGTGAAAATGATAGATTTGAAATTCAAATAATTTTGTGGTGATAAGTATTACCTGAATGACTCGTGAAGACTCTAAATAGAATTCTCTAAACCATAAGAAACCAAGATCTGTCAATGTTGCGACAGTCGCTGCGAGCACCATTACCCAAGTCAATTACATTGAAGGATGCAATAAGGCATATGCAGAGGATTCTATATCATTGAACTGTTTCAGAAGTTACAAGGTCAAAATCTTTCAGAATCTCCTACATTATAATGCATTTCTTCTTTAGTCCAAGAAATTGAAATCTTTTAGGATACTTTCTAAAAGAATTGGCGACACTGGGACCTCCCAATTGGTATACCTAAGGTACAATAATGAGCAGATAAAAGATAAGTTGTGACAGCTAAATCATAAGCACAAAAATAAGTTTCGATGCTTTAAAGGACCAACCTTCATTTTTAGGTCCACATGGCAGGGGAAACATAATCTATAGTGACCTGATAATTTATCATATATCTAAATAGCACCCAAAAAGCTGATATTTATTCAGCCACTATTCTACCCAAGAAAGCAAGATGTCAGTTTAATGTTGTGTTCAGCTATCCTTTAAACATCCATCTGCCCTCTCAATTCAATGATGTATAGTTTGTATTAGATGTTTAAAATTTCGTAAGAGACCAAGGATTTCATGAACACCAAATGATGTTGTTAATTATTAGAGTATTTTATAGACAAGATTGCCACTAGAACAGCTTTCAACAGCTAATCTAACTGCTAACAGCCCAAGACTTACAGTTTAATAACTGCAGTCTTACAACATTCTAATATTAATAATCAGGCATCTGTCAGCTCTATTGCATGTATGTTCTAATTCAATTTCTAGATGTTTGACTAATTTACCCTTTAATTCTGTCAGATAAAAACCAAGAGGGAGTAGAAGAGCCCTGTATAGGTTTGAAGCAGTGCACCATGAAGCCATGCCATATATCTGTTTGTGGGTCCATATGTTATTAACAGAGATATAACACAAAATGTAATGCTTTAAAACTAGCTCCCTAATGTAGGAGAGGAACCACAGGGCAGGATTGGCGAGAGGAAGAGGTTGTCAATGTAGATGTTGAATCTATCAAGGGAATGTGACCAAAGGATAAGCCTTTGCAGTAACATTGATGCTTGGGTCAGTCTAAGACCATTTACCTGAGTAGTCTAAAATATGAAGGAAAAAACCAAGCTTGTAAAAAAATGTCTCCAGCTGTTTTAAATCATTAACTGGGATTTCTGAGCCACTATTGCCGAAGAGTCCACCTGGCCTCCTAAGGTTACCACCAGAAACCACCTCATATATTAAGAACTGCAAGCAGTGCACCTGTAGTGAAGAGATAAGCTAAGAAACAATTGCATGCTTTCCACAAAAGGAACTTGTAAAGCAGCCCAAGCCAGAATATAGAGAATCTCGATAACAACTTTTGATAAGCCTCTCCTCAAAAATTATCATGCAAGGCCTTATAAAGTATGAATAATTGATTGCTATAATGTACATGAATGCACATGAAGAAGAAATTTCATGCTGAAGACCTGCGTTTGAAAAAAATAATCTAAGAAAAAGAAGAAAATATAAAAACTTCAAAAACATGTAAGAAATAAGAATGAATCTGCCTAAATGCATGACCCCACATAAATTAATCTTTGTTCAACATTTCAAAATAAATGCACACTTCAGCATCTTTATTTATTTTCTTCTATCACAGCAATAGTAAATAGTAAGTCCATATGCTAGTTCAACAAAACATCTATACAGAATTACAGATAGCAGAGTTCAATATATAGCATCGATACTTAGATCTCTCATAAATGCAGCTCTTCACTTATATGCATATCAATAATAACAAATTATATAAGAGGGGCAGCAAGAGAATGGAAAATGATGAAGACCTGAGCAGCAGTTGGGGCAACTGCTCTTGGATAAAATATGTTTGCTTTGCTTTCTTCACCTCCATGCTGAGAGGACTGTAACTCAGATTCTGACTTGTTTGTATTAGCCATCCAATCAGCTGAAAGGGTCCGCATATCTGAAAGAATCCTGAAAATCCATATTTGGGTAATTGATATAAGCAATAAAAAAACTTGAAGCAAGAAACGAGTATTACATGATGCAGACTTTTCAATCAATGAACCGTTTTCCTTGAATTTTCTTGGGATTCAAATGAATAAATAGAATTCAATCCAAAAACTCTGAAGAAGTATCATAGGATAAATCAAAGAACCATCAAATACTGCATTTAAAAATAAAACTCAATTTCTACCAAATAATAGTAACTATAAGCCAAAATTTGCAAACTGCAAATCCAGGTTTTGTTAATATAGTCTAAACTCTAGCCATACTCTTTGACTAAGCTGCTCACATATGTCACAACACAAGTATCATGCAGTGCCAATTTACAACGAAGGAAATCAAGCAAGAAACAATGACAAAATGCATCAGCTCAAAAGAGTATTTTGATTAACAAACAAATACTAATATTATTATTTAAAATTTAAACTTTTTCCCCAGGATTTCGTTACATCTTTGAGAATGCGTATTTGAGTTTCATACTCTCAAAATAAAGCACTTTTTTTTTTATTGAAAGTATAGTCCATCCAGTCATTTATCCTTTTTATTCTCAGATATCACAAGAACTGACATAACATAACTAAGCACATGTTCAGTTTTGCTTAATTTTTACACAAACACTATTCAGCCAAAATATCTCCCTGTAGCTCTTTGATTAAATTGAGATCAAAGGAAATAATATTTTAGAGACTGTTTGTGAGTGAAAAGCTTGAGAAAAAATGCACTCATTTATACATGATGCTAAGTGAAACCATTATTATTAGGTAATTTCCAACAGGTTACACGCTTGGTGAAAACAAAAATAAGCTAACCGAAACATTAACAAAATTCTCTGTTGGTATTATTGAAATACTCAACAGAATACATGTTAGTGTTAACTATCTTATATTCTTATTTACTTTATTTTATTTATTGTACAAGGCTGTACAACAAGCTGAACATAAGACAAAAAAGCAGAAACAGACAGTCTCTTCCATACTTTCAACAGAAAGCATTTTCTCTCTTGCTCCAGTCTAACAGTACAAACATAAAATTGTATCTTGAAACCAACTACCTCCAAGTTGCATTGTGAAAATATTGTTACATCTTTGATTATGATCCAGAAGAATTATGTTTTCATGATACAATCTAAGTCTCTAAGAGCAGCTTTAGGACTTTCATCAACAATTCCATGAGAACACCGAGTCCAAGGAACATATCAGCTATCAAGTTACACAAAGTAACAATTATATACCATGTAATGTGAAATTATAATTCTACCTAGAGAGGTCCTTCTTCTTTCTGAAGGTAGTCCGCAACATAGTAGCTAATGTGTTTTGGACAAAATCTTGTACCTCAGAATGTATTGTTTCCCATAAAGCATCAGCAACCAGTGTATCACACCGCTGCATCATAGATCCAACACTCTTTATGTAGCTCACAAGTTCAACCAGTGCTTTCCTTTCCTCTGCACTGTAATTATATCGTACTACCTACAACAAATACAATATTTATGGTAACATATTTTTATCTTTTAATAAGAAACTATAGAGAAAAACTCAAGCCCCACATCGGCTAAAGACCATGATAACTGCTAAATATGAATTGTTTTTTATAATGAAAATAGAGTGAAAATATCTTTAAAAATGATTATTTAACAGTTATTCATGCTTAATTGTTAGGAATTGATGTGTTTCCTATTTATGGCTTGCAGATATGAAAAGGAGGGATTAAAAGCCAAAACAATGCAGAAAATAGCAAATATTTGAAAAAAGGCCCAGCCCAAGATGCGCTCAGCGCGAAAACAAGCACTGGCGCTAAGCGAGGAAGAGGCACGCTAAGCTCGAATACAGGCACCTACGCTAAGTGAACAGCGCGCACTAAGTGCAAATATAGGCACCCGCGCTAAGCGAGCAGAGCGTGCTAAGCGTGAGCACGCAAGCCCAAGTCCACTCCAACAACTATAAAAAAAGAGTCAAGCCAAGGAGAAAGTACACACCGTGTCTCAGAGCACTCTAATACACATCCAAAGCTTAAAAACCCTTCCTTAGGAAATTCTTTCTTCTCCCTCATCATTTTTTATTCTTTTTTTCATCCCTTCTCCTTCATTAGTTCCCATATCCCTTTTCTAGTGTAAGGTCCCTTATGGCCATGAGAGGCTAAACCCTTAATTAGGGCCTGACAGGCCTAAAAAGTCAAAAGATGTATTGTATACTTCATATTTATCAATGCAACAGGTGTTTTCTTTCCTATTATCCTTTTTTACTTTTAATTTCATGCATCATTCATCCTTGAATTATTTTGGGGATTATGTGCTCGACAGAGAATAATCCTTAATAGAAATACAAGGAAGGTTTTGCATACATCAGTTTTAGGAATTAGTCGTTCGACAAAGGATAATTTCTAATAGAACTAAAAGAAAGGAGTATCTTAATAAAATCATTGCTAGACATAAAGTGATTGCATTATGCCCATGCATCAAAGCAAACATCTAGAATTAGAACTTCATGCATTTTATCTATTGAATCTTTGCAAAGACATTTGGAAGATAGATAGATAAAATAGGTTTATCATTGTGAGACATCAGGGGCAAGTAATCTAATAGATGTGGGTAGGATAAATTCCCTATTATTTCCTTTTGTTCTCTACTAGTATTTATTATCCTGATCTTTTACACCTCATCTCATCTTCTTTTTTTATAAATTGGAAATTATTCAACGCAAGTACAAAACAAAGTTCCTGTAGAAATCGATACTTAGACTTCCGAGTCTTTACTACTTGGACATTTGTCAAACCGTTAACAGACCACAATAGAATATATAATTGGGAGGCAACCCTCACCCCAAAAGCTAGCTTTTGGGGTTGAGTTAAGCCTAAATTCACATTCTAAGATGATATCAAAATTTATCCTAGATCCATTAAAGGATCAGCCATCATATTATCCACACACCAAGCCCAATAGTGTTGGATGTGGGGGGGGTGGGGGTGGGGAGGGGGGGTTAAGAAAACTCAAGTCCCACATCAGTTAGAGATAAGGCTACAATAGAATATATAATTGGGAGACAACCCTCATCCTATGAGTTAGCTTTTAGGACTGAGTAAGGCTTAAACCCATATTCTAAGATGATATCAGAGCTTATCCTACATTCACTAAAGGGCCACCCAATATTATCCCAAACCAAGCCCAAAAGTGCTTGGGAGTGAGGGGGTGATTTGTTCATGATACATTTTTATTTTAAGTGTAAGATGTCAACTTTGATTGAATCAAACTTAAGTACAATTAACCAAATCACGTTTGTGCATGGTTAACACAAATAATTAGATAACTGAAAATAAGTGGCTAACTGATACAATAATTGATTGATTTGTGTGCTAAATGGTTAAGTTTTGTGTGGTTAATTTTAAAAAAAAACTGGCTAGTTCAAGTTTAAGTGTTTAATATGCTTTAAGTAACAAGGAGTATCAACACAACTGAAAGCACAAATTGTTTTTTAGAATTTCCCTTAGTTAATTGTTTTATAGAAATAAATAAAAAATGAAGAAAATATTGGTTAGGTGAAAATGGTTAATTTTAATGTCTAATGGAAAGACAATATTAATTCAAGTAATATTTAATGTGGATAAAGCTACACATGGTATCAACTGCAATGTAGAACTGCTCTTTGGTATAAATAGATAATTATTTTATACTTTTAAAATGTATATTGGGCCTAACTCAACTCCAAAAACTAGCTCATAGGGTGAGAGTTGTCCCCCACTTTTTGTATTCTATCTTGGCCTTATCTTTAACCAATGTGGGACTTGGATTTTTTCCAATACACCCCTTCACGCCCAGACCACTTTTGGGCTTGGTGTGAGGATAATATGGTGGGTGACCCTTATAATAGAACTAGGATAGGCTCTAATACCACCTTAGAATGCGGGTTGCCCCCCACTTATATATTCTATCTTATCCTTATCTCTAGCCAATGTGAAACTTGAATTTTTTCCAATATATAAATAAAAAAAATGTTGCCAATATTGGCGGTGGGTAGTGCCAGTACCAGATTAGAACATTAGTCATTAATCATCCATCACAACCAATGAGAACAAGAAGAAGAATAAGAATAAAAGCACAAGGAAATAGAAGATAACAATAATTAGAAGATTTGAACATTCCTTACCTTTTCATAGTCAGAGAATGATGGGGATGCATCTTTGCATGGTCGAGAAAATTTCCAAGCACATTGTTCCCATATGCGTGCAGTCCATCTGCTTAATAGCTGAAAACCTTCAACAATCATATCATACATGTTCCCCTTGACTTCTTTGCTCCATTCAACATCAGAACCATCAGTTGACTTCAACAGTAACAGCTGCAAAAACAGAGATAAACAACAAATTAGCAGGTTTTAAATGCTCTGCAACAGTCAACAGAAACAAAACAAATAAGATTTCAGAGAGAGCTTTATGTTTGCAGCCCAGTCAGAGCAGAGGGAAGCACCTGATTCATTGCAGAAGCAAAACGAATAACAAAATCATCATGCTCAGCACGGATGGCTCCAATATGATTGATGATCAGATAATGTCTCTGATATGTGTATCATGTCAAGTTTACATTCTAAAGGACCCGGCGGGAAGATGATTTATAAGTTTATAATAGTTTAACACTTCAGAAGTCAAATGATTCTTCAATAATTTTTAGTGGAAGTTCCAATAGTAATTTAAACTACAAATTAATCTAAAAATGGATCATGGGTTGCAATAACATATATTAATTAAACCTATGAAGTTTTCCATATCATCCAACAACGAATGCACAAAATTTTGCAGGAAAAAAATAACTGTTAACACCAACTTTTTTTAGGAGGCTATAGCCACTGCAGTTTTCAACACATGTATTATTCAATTCCAGCTGAAACACTAATCAATTTGTCAATAATCAGAAAAAAAATATAGACCACCCTTCGGGTATTGTTTAACTTTAATGAACAGAAAGCATGCAATTTGTTATCCAGAAGTATAGGTTTAATTACTATTTTAGTCCTCTAATTTATTTTTTGGCTTCAATATGGTCCCTTTATTTTTAAAAGGTTCAATTAGGTCTTTTATTTTTTAAATTGGGTTGGTCCCATTTTCTTCCAACAGCTTCGAACATTTTCAAAAAATGAGTTTAAGTGGGACCAAATTGAACCCATTTTAAAAAATAAAGGACCTAACTGAACCTTTTAAAAATAAGAAAATCAAATTGAACCTTAAAAATAAATTAGAGGACCGAAGTAATTAAATCAAACATGGTCGCAACTCATCTATCTGCAGTGAAAGTGGTAAAAATTAATATTAGTTCATGGATGACACTGGTCAAGGAAATAAAATTTAGGTTCAATAATAACAAATTAGTATCAATTTATCGGTAAAAACATAAAACAATTTGGAGGATATTCTTGTGCTTCACGAGGTGGAAGCTCATGAGGTGCTGGAAGGGTGAGAAGACGAGTTTGGGAAGAAAATTTTGGAAAGTATGTTGATAATTCCTTCAATATTGCAGCAGGAGACAAATGCAGATCTGGAAATGCAGGAATGACTGCTTCATTCTGTAAAAAAGGATAAAAAGATACACAGATTTGAACTGGTTGACAATAGAGAAAGAATTAAGGCAAAAAAATATAAAATTTCATAGGTAATAATAACATCATTTCATTAACCTGTACATATAATGTCATAAATAAGCATATATACAACAGTACCTTAAATATATTGATCAGTCTGTTGATTTTCACCCTCTTATACAGAGACTCGCTGTCTTTCTCTGATGATGTCACTAGGACAACAAGAACAGGCAAAACACGCAAAAGAATGTGGCGCTCTGGAAAGAGAAGTGCAAAGTCCAATTCTAAAGACTCTACAACAAAGACTATAAGAACTTGAAGAATGTCTTCTACACTATTTCAAGTCAAGGATTTGAATAAGAAATAAAAAGGATAGTATTTAAAACGTGTTACAAAGTAAAAGTTGAGTCAGGGTGTGATAAATCGATAGGAGTTCCTTGTACTTCTTTTTTACAGTACTCAAGGACAAAAGCCAAGTCCTAAATGCTAGATTAAAAACTCTTCATCAGCTAGATTCCCTCTAATTTGCTTCAAACTGTAAACTTGAATAACTAATCAAAAGAAGGATTTGAGGTAGCCTAGCCACCAGTTATTCTCTCTTTATTTCTCAACTCAAGTATTGACCAAATCTACATGTTTATTTTGGATGGAAGTATATCTAGGTAAGGATAAATCCTCCAGTCCCCTACACACACTCTTATATCACTATCAGTTCAACACAAACTAGCCCTCAATTTTTCGTTTTAATGGACCACCTTATCTGTCAAGTGTCAGTTGAATCAGTTCCCATATCCATCCTAAATACAAAACTTTAAAAAAAAATCTAAACAAAAATAACCAAACATTAACAAGTTAAACCTAAAGAGTAGACATTGAGGTTTTGCCAAGAATGTCATATGGAACAAAAAAATGTTAAGTTGATATACAGGATACTTGTTCACACGGAACATCTCAACATGCAAATTCAACAAAATAGCCCATCTTGTGCTCAAGAAAATCTGCACATACAATTAAAAAAGATCAATCACCATCCATCTTTGGTTTGGCATTTTCAAAAGTACAATATAAACAAGGAGAACTTTGGAAAAGACTCTTTTTTGAAATCAATCCATAAATAACAAATTTACAGCACTCTATATGTCATAAACTTGGAAATTTCATCAATTATGCACCTGCAAATCATCTAATTCCTCCCTCATTGAATCAGTGTCTTGCCACTGACCACTGACTTGTGTGAAAGTCCTGACAAATTAAGAGAAAAACAAAATGAATGACTGAAACTTCATTAAGTAAGTTTTCAAATATGGAAATCCTAAATCAGGTGAGAAGGTAATTGCATAATAATATTCCTAAAGATTATCAGGCATAGAGCATGAATCTTGCAAAGTTTGCCTTTTTTTAATCTGAAAGTTATTTTACAGTTTTCCCAACTACAAGTAATACATAAAGCTGTATTTCTTAAAATAGACAGAACGAAAAATCAAATTTCAATGTGTTCTCTTAGAATTTATATTCATATTAGGGAAAAATGTGTCTTCAGTCCCTATACTTTCTGATACGTGCTTGAAAAGGAAAAGGGAATAAAACTGGTTTTCGAGGAACCAGGGCCTCCAAATTAAGAAAGAAAAGACTCAAAAGGTAATTCTTCATTCATGCCCTGCTTGATTTATTTACATAGCTATTTATACTAAGTGTCCCTAACAGAATTGGAATATTGCTTACAAGGGAATCAAAGTTCATTAGGCTTGTCTCCCACTACCTGGCAAGCCTCAAGCAGGGAAATTACAAGGCTAATTCCCCATCTCACCCTTCAGATGTAATCCCTCAGGTAAGATGGCTTACTCACTGCCCTCTTGGGCCTAACTTCTAATTGCACCCCTCTTGAGCCTAACTCTTGATTCTGAATTGCTGTCTTCGTGTTATTTGGAGTATCTTGAGTTTGTGTTGCTAGCTTTGTGTTGGTTTGCAGGGACTGGTCCCCTGTATCACTTTCGGTCAAATGTGGTCAAGGTCCTTATACTTTCATATTGATGAATTTGGTCCTCAAACTTTAAAAAACATATGGATTTAGTCCCTCCTAACTTTAAAAAATACGATGAATTCTTAGAGAGAAGGGAATAAACCCACATGTTTTTTAAAGTTTGAATATCAAATTCATCAATATGAAAGGTCCCTATACATTGACCACATTTGGACAAAAGTATAGGAATAAAAACACATTTTGCCCATTATTACCTAAATAACCAGATAATTTGAACACTCTAAACTCTAAAGCTAAATGATTTAATATAACATATCTGAAATTTTCTAATTTATTTTATGGGAAAAGAAATTTCATCAGAGAAAAAAAAATACGAAATGATAAAAAGAAAAAATATTTGCTAATTAAGAGAAGAGAATGAGAATAAAGTGCATACAAAATCACCATACATAAAAAAGGGTTCCGAGCATAAATGGATATAAGATAATATAACAGAAACAAACTGAAGCACTGAACCTGAGAAAAGATGAAGATCCTCAACCTGAAGATAAAGTGAGATAGGCATAAATTAAATACATACCTTTTATACCATGAAAAGTCATTAGGTATGCTAGCCTTAGCATTTTTAAGATGATCAAGTTGCACCAAAACATCAAGCAACTTCAACATAGACCTGCAGTCAAGAACAGAGAAAATAAAAAACACAAAACAACAACAATAACAAAAACCAACAACAAAAGCATAAATCATTATAACACACCACAAATGAGATATTGTAGGACCATTAATGCGTCGCTCAGGCCTAGAAAAACGTTGCATGTCAGCAGCTAACTACAAAAACAATGGCATTTACAGATTCACTTAATGTGCAAAGTCTGGATCCGGCCAAGTTTCTGATAAAATAATAAAGGATTGTATAATATGTAAAGAACATCCTGTACTTTTGAGGAAGCAGATGCTTGCCAACGCTGAATTTCACGTAGACGACTCATTTCCAAATCCAGAACTTGATATGTTTCCAAATATAAGTCAGCTTGACTTTGCTTCATAGAATCAGGTAGCTGTCCCATTGTGGCAAAATGCATAAATTACATACAAGAATATATGCATAAGGAAACATGAAAATGGATCTCCATTACGATAAATTTAATATTGCTAATTATCAGCAAAGAAAAAGAAAAAGGCAGTATATAACAATATCATGTTGCATTAGGTTATGCAAAGCCTTGTCTAATTGAATTTGTTGGAAAAAGCCACCTAAATTGTGGGTACTCCTTGATAGAGGGGGAGTGTTGAAGGTTCCACATGGCGGGTAGCCATGGGCAAAATGAGACATTTAGAAGTTCAACAATGAATAAAGATAGTGTCAAGGTAAACTATATAAGTGGGGAGCAATCCTCACCTTACAAGCCGGTTTAGCAGGATTGAGTTAGGCTCATAACTCACTTTCTGACAGAATTCATTCCTTTACCCCAAAAAGCTAAGGATTAATTCTTTTTATTTTGACAAAATTTCTTCATTCATCTAATAGACAATGTACTTTGTATCCATTGACAGACTTCAACTACCTGCAGCTTAAGAGAAAATTTTTACCTGAGGAAGGGCTTTGACACAACTGCGATATGTGTAAAGCACCGATGCCATCTCCTTTCCCTCTTGGGTAAGGGCATTCTGCATTTTGTATTAGCAAAAGCAGTTAAAATTTATAATCAGAAAAAAAATTCTCAACTAAAGATAAAGAGTAGATTAAACTACAAAAATAGCCCAAGAGCTGCATACCAGCTGATTGAGAGCTTTTGTGTCCTCTGATAGAGATAGTCTGTAAGCAGAAACATCGCTATACTCTACAAAAATGAGGGTGGTAAATGGTAATTACTAAATTATACTAATAACTCTATGCATCTTTGAAGCAAAGCTGAAAGTGCTCAAGCTTTTAAATACAATCAAAGTATAAATGCACAACATATCCAAAGAAGAAGAAACAGAAGTACCTATTGGACTTTCTGTTGCACCTCTCTCAGTTGACACCCACACTCCAGGTCCCTGCACCTCTGGTTGCTCATCCTACATAATTCACAAACCAAAAAAAAAGTACACTTGAAAAATAACTCTTATATATAGAAACAAAAACCGCAAGTTCCTGAAATGCGTTATTTTGGAACCTCAACATCAAATTACATGCCATGTAAATCTAGCATTCACAGATCAGAAGTCAGTTTCAGTCAATAGTTGACTAATGAACATTTTGAACAAACAAAATAAAAAAGCCGCTAGCTATCTATAACAAACTCAACTTCAAAACCAAAATGAAAGTTTCTGTAATTAGAATTACCAGCAATTAAGCGAATGATGGACTGAATCAAACGAACAATAGCAAAATTACAAAAGAAAAAATGTTCATAACAAAAGAACTGAGAAAAAATGTGGCAGAAATTGGATTGAAATAGAGAAACAAGAGTTGATGGTGACGGAAGTACCTCGAGCGAGAATGTGGATAGAGCTGCAATGGCTTCCTCGACGGGTACAGCCATAGCCAATTCCTGAGTCAATCGTAAGGGAAAATCAGAACGCCAAGCATAGAAGAAGAAGAAGAACAGAGAAAAGATAAACTACAATTGCTTCGTTTCTCTCTCTCTCCACCTCCACTACTCGCTAGGTACATGGTACATAAACATCAGAGTCTTCAATTGCAAGTCTGCGAGCAGGTATAATTTTTTATGGACTAAAATGCCCTTCTCCTATGTATTATGGGACCTCTTTCACAAGAGTGTATTATGAGAATCGAACCCTTCTTTTTCACAAATTCAATCAGTATTATTAACTAAGTTTCACAAGAGTGTATTTGAAGTTACACCACACTATAAAGGAAAAAATGAAGAGAGATAAATAGAATGAAAGCATATATGACCAGTTCATCATTTTTTATCTTTTATTGATCACATCTAAATATAATTAGACAAAATATAATTCGTTATATTCATTAGAAATTTTTCGGGATAAAAATATCACCTGCTACTCTTCCGATCTAATTACATTTTCAGATTTTCTTTAACGAACTAAGGGTTTTCAACAATAACAAGAAAGAATGAGCAAATTACTCATGAAGTGAACTTAAAAAGAGATAGAAAAAAACGATTTATTGTACTTCGGGAATCAAAAGCAAAGATCATGTGAAAATATAATTTTTTTTTAAAATAACTTAATTTATATATCAAAAGCACTTTCCTTTCTAATTATTTAGATTCAACAATCAAATAAGAAGTATTGCTAAAGGTTTTTTTTATATAAAAAAAAAGATAAATACAATGGCTTGTGAAGAAAAAAAAAAGATAAATAATGGCTTGTGAAGATTTCAGGAAGCATCTTGTGAAAATTTAAATTAAAAAAATTGAAAGATAAAAAGGCAAGAATAAGAGAAGAAAAATTATGCTAATGACAAAAAATATAGGGCTAAAACTCAAAAAGTTATATTGCAAAACCTATCAAGCAAATTGGGCAACATTAGAACTCATGAATAACATTAACATAATCTAGTATGACAATACAATTAATATAACATAACAAAAAAATTACAAAACTAGTAAAAATACTATCTTATAATGCATCATGATTATATCAAACACCACAACAACTTAAAATAACATTGTCTTTATAAGAAGAAAAAACACGACAGGAAAGGATATGTCAATTACTCTATTATTTAATCAAGTCAACAAATAAAATTGCTAAACCTAATTAGGATTACAAACAAGGTTAAAGGAATTCTAAACTTTAAAATTTCATTTATTTTAATTGAGATTTTCACAAAACTTATACCCTATAAGAGGATGAGAATATATAATCAAAGGACATCTCACCTTAGGGTTAGCAAAAAAAAAAAAAGTAGCAAGACCCAATGTTATTAAACTCAAATTGACCTGGCCAAAAGTTATACTTGTGACCATTTTGATAAGTCATTTGTCCAAATATGTTTTTGAATTGATGTGGACGCCATTGAACCAGGTATGGATGAGATTGATCTAATACAACTTGATTTGACTTGACAATGAACCATCGAAAACAACTTTATTTGTTTACAAAAGTTGATCACCCATAAAAAAAATTCTACTAACAAACTCTCATACAACTTGAGGATAAGAAAAAGGAGGAGAAACAAAAAATTGCTTTGATGAAGAACTTTATTTGTCTCAAATAAATTATTGTAAAGAAGTGATAATAAAAGGAAGAAAGAAATAAGAAATTATATGGAGGGAAGTATTATGCAATGACTATCTTACATAGAGAAGTGATTTAAGGTATTTAGGCATACATGAATCCAAAAAAAGGGAGAGGGCTAATTTTTTTTTATCTTCCTTTGTAATTATTTAAATGTCTATTTTGAAAAATAATAATTTTTTAA
The DNA here is from genome assembly GCF_000004515.6 of Glycine max. Classification (NCBI taxonomy): domain Eukaryota; kingdom Viridiplantae; phylum Streptophyta; class Magnoliopsida; order Fabales; family Fabaceae; genus Glycine; species Glycine max. Next base: position 46,026,569 of record NC_016090.4, on the reverse strand, counting down.
AAAATATTTACATGTAAAAATGTTTACTAGTTTTACACAATTTTATATTTGTTATCTCTTTAATCATTACAATAATAATAACAAATATAACTAATTTTTATATAATTTTACACTAACTAACCTTAATCATTATTATAATAATAATTTATATAATTAATTTTACACAAACTCATATTAACTAACTTTATATATATATATATATATATATATATATATATATATATATATATATATATATATACACACGAACATGAGAAGTATCAAAGGAGGGGACACCCACTCTCCATCCATCCCTCTATTTAGGGTTAGAATTGGGCTTAATGGGCTTATATAATTCGAGATGGGCTTGTACTAAATATTAAATGTAATTTTATCAAGATGTTAGTGAAAAGTTTGAAAATATAGAAGATTTCGTGATGAAAAGTACTTCAATAATGTACTTGAAAAATTGGAAAGGCAAACATATCACATATAGCTACATATGCAAGTTAAGTTTAGTCGAAAAGAGGTGTGAATAGCTGAAATGGTTGTGGAATTAGTCGAATAGTCAATGGTGTTAATGGTTATTGATGCATGTAGACAATTATTTCAGCATAGGTCGTTGTAATACAGTATAAATAGGTGTTGGAAATTGTTGTAAAAGACCTTCGACCATCCGATACAATGAATTTACTTATTTTCTAGTTTAATTTCCTTTCTTTCAATTATTATTTTCAGTTACTTTTCATTCTGAACTTATAGCTTTATCATTTCAAATTACTTAGTCATTTTGCTTTATCTCTAATTTCAACTACTCTTTGAAATGGTTTGAGGACTTATGGTGAAAAGAGAGATTTTTACTCTTTACGACAATCATTTTGATTTTCATTTTGGAATCATGTTGGGATTTGATGTAGTCGAATCACGTTCCGTTACTAACATTTATTCACTTGACAACAACGATAAATTCAATTAATGAGATTAAGATAAAATTCATCCAAAATAAAATAAAAAAGATTAGAAAATATATAAAGAGCATGTTATTAATATTTCGCTATTAGAAGTTACGCCACATGAAGGGCTATTTGCTTCCAATAACAACACATACACTCCAAAACATAATGATGCAGATAGCTTATTACAGGAAAAACGTTGGCCATATATAGCAAAAGACGAGGAGCTAAACAACACAGAGACCTATATCTATGTGGTCTTGTCTATAATCTATATTGGTCTGTCACAGAAATAAATAAAAAATGAATCAAATGCCAAAATTCTCATGCTCTTGCAAGACTTGTTCAACCTTTGCTTGGTCAAGAGGCTTCTCAAAGCAGTGGTTCGATCCAGAAGCTAGAAATTCCTCTTTATCTTTTCCATCAGCACGGGTAGTGATTCCCACAATGATGCTCTTCACACCCATAGCACTTAGATGTTTTGTCGCCTATCATAAGAAGTTGATCATATAATTTGTAATTAACAATTTTTTTTAGATAATGTAATTAACAATATTATATATATACCATACTTCACTAGTTAATTTGCATACACTATGGCATTAATGACTTTGACATATATCTATATAGTAGTACCTCGTGACCATCCATGATAGGCATTTCTTTGTCCATGAAAATTATGTCAAAATTTTCCCCAGAACGACACAGATCCACTGCTTCCTTGCCATCTTTAACCGTTTTTGCCTCTGTTAAATAAGCGCTCGAGCATGATCTTGTGGATTTTGCGAATGATAGCGTCATCGTCCACAATCAGTGCTGAAATTTTTGTTTCTTTGTCATCTATAATCATATAATTAACCATTGAGATGGATGAAGTGGCTCCTTCGCTCCACTGCTTCTTGGATTCCATTTGATTCCTAGTCCAAGTTATTCAGTACAAGCTACAAAGAAATTAATTAACTATACTAGGATTAAAAAAGAAAAGTAAATAATAAAGAAAAAATTAGGAAATCACATGAATACACATGGCATAGAAATCTAACTACAAAATAAATAAAACAGACGTACTTATATTCCCCGCTCAATTATGGGTGCACCAAGCTAGATGCATTGGCATAATATATTTACGATAATTAATTAGTGCAATGATCTGAAGTATTAGCCTAATTAAAGTTCAAATCCAGGCCTATATGTAAATAATAAAGGCAAAGAAAACACTATAGTGCCACAACACACTAATATAATACCAAATCACTATGAAAGTGCCTCACATTATATGAACAATGACAAAATTGGTATACACAGAAGAGATATGCTCGAACCACTCACTGCTTTAACTTCGGAGTACTTCTTAAGACGTTCTTCTGATTATAATTAGTGAAAGGTACATCATACGGTCCTGCCCTTGAGCTGCATAAATACTCAACATGCATCTATGTTTTTTTTTTCATCGGAGAATTGAAAATACTAAAGTGAAAGAGAAAAGAGAATTCCGATATGGAAGTTTGATATGAGTGTTTCATTTTTCTCATCTTTTGAAATTTTGCAGATATGAAAATTTCGTCAAATAATTTTTCCAGTTTGTGATAACAACCGCGTCATTACTTTCACCACCCAATTGGATACGCAATAATAACTAATTTTCGTATGATGAATGTGTAACAATAATTATCACCATATAAGTATATTTAATCCAAATCCAATGTATGGATGCATGTGATCGGTCCCTGTAATATTCTTAATTAAAAATGCAAATATATATATATATATATATATATATATATATATATATATATATATATATATATATATATATATATATATATGTGTGTGTGTGTGTGTATTATATAACACAGTAACTAATTCTAAGAAATAAAAAAATTATACAAATCGAGATGGCACAAAGTGCCTGTTTTTACTTATTATATTTAAAAGGAATCGTTTTGTTGGGAACATTATAATGTTTTGTCATGTAATATTTTGACTTTATCATCTGGTAATAGTTGACATGCATTTAAACTTTATCATTAATATTTCATACATTTCCAAGACCATTTTATATTAATAACTTTTTAAAATTGATTTGGTACCTGGTAAGTGATAATTTTTTTGTGGTGTTGAATTTTGACATATTAAATGTTTTGTTTTAAATTTCTGTCATCAAATAAATGATGATGTGGTTGTTTAATAACACATTTTTATTAGATTAAAATAAGTATTGATTAAAAAAATGAGTATTTTTTATTAAATTAAATATACAAACCAGAAATATTAGATCTTTTTCAGTCTTTTCAACAATATTTTTCATTCTTAGGGTCATAATCACAGTTTTGTTTTCTCAACGCCAATTTTCCGGTTGCTTTTCTTGTTAATTATTTTTATATATGAAGAGAAGGGCCTGGGGCCCAAGAAAAAGAGGCTATGGTGCGATTGTCCTAGGCTCGATCAAACAGCCCTTAGAGATCTCTCAAGCAAAAGAGAAGATTTTATTGTTCATGCCCTCAAGTTTATTTGCAAGATGCATTTTGACGTTTAATTTAATAAAAAGAATGGAGAAGGAAAACAAAAGATGAGTCAATTATTTAATTGATCAATAATTTGTTGGAGAAATCACATACAACTCTAAAGACTATGAGAGTCACACACACGCACTTGATAATTGATACGGGTTTACAACCATACCACGATTCCAATCACAAAGAAGACATAATTAAAAATGTCGTCATTTTCTAGCATCCAATGATATGACGGTGCTGAGGTTCATTGGCTTCATGTATCGTTTAGAACCCGACATAATCTGCTCCACAATGAGTCTGTTTGATTTTTCGGATGGATGGAATGGATCCCAAAAAGCATGCAAGTTTCTGTTTGGGCACAAGTCAGAGAGTGGTGTGCATAACCCAATCCCATTGTAGGGTCCTTGCCCACAACAAGCAATTTGTGATGTAGTAAATCCTACCCAACAACCACATAATTTTTTAGAAACAACAAGTTGACATATATAAGAGTAAAGTTATTATAGGTAGTAAATAATTAGTACCGTATGCTGCTGGGTTACTAACGAAATCATTGTGCATTAGTGCTGTATTTGCAGCAATAAAAACGTCTTTGCCAATTTTCTTGTTGAGTCCTTGTATCATGTGTGTTAGTTGAGGGTTGTAGAGTGATGCAGCTCGTTGAAGTTCGGCAGAACATCCCCCGTTTGTTCCACGCATGGCCAATTCTGCTGGAACACAACCCATTGGTCCAGTGCCTGTCACAATTACTCTTCGAGCTCCCAAATCATATAGTCTCTGCAATAATTTGTCACACAGAAAACTGATTAATTATTGTCAATGTGTGTGTTTGATATAAATATGAGAAGATTTGATTATTAATTACCATCAAGAGTTTACGGTACTCGACAATGAGAAATTTGACATAATCCTGTAGCGAATACTGGCGAGACCTTGCAGAATAAGGCACCAAGTAGTAATTGTTAACGAAATCGTTGCCACCAACAGTGATGAGGACCAATGCTTGATTCACAAGTTTCTTAGCCCGCGCTACTCCAATTAGAATGGACACTCGTTGCTGGTACTCTTCAAAGTAGTCCAATTGTCTATACATTCTGATTATATTTAGCTGCATACAAATGAATTAATAATTAAGTCATTGCCCAGCATTTTAATTTTTTGGAAGATTATGCAAAAATAAAAAAAAATAAAAAATCTGCACCCATTCAGAATAAATAAATAATAGCAACAGACTTACAAATTGAGATCCAGTGTCGTTAAGAATGCCAATTCCGGCGGAAGCAAAATTGGCTCCATTCAGAAGATTTTCACCTTTTAGTTGTGGACTCAAATAAGGCAACACGGACTCGCCACCTATTCGTTCACCTGATAATCAACAAAGCAGGTTAATTGATGACTAATCAGATATACACATTTACAACTATATATCTACGTACACTCTACTTACGTTAAATCAATTACCACACACAAGTGCATGTTTGTGTTTAGTAACACTTAATTACTTTTAGGGAAACGGACTATTCTTTTCAAAAGCTTTAGTAAGATTTTTTTTTTTTGTCAACTAAGCTTTAGTAAGATCTAAAAACTACGATTTTATTTCTCTAAACGAAACTAAACTTTAACACACCAGCTAATAATTAGCACATGACATGCAAAGGCGAAAATGGATGCGTAGCTTTGGATGTGGCCGATGGAAGCAGGCCTGCCCAAACATAAGTTAGGTAAAACCTTTGCTTTGATCAGGCCCAAAAGATTATGAATAAAAATAAAACCTTAAAATTAAAAATTATTGATTAGCATATAAATAATGTTACGACCAAATATTTTTCCCCCAAAAATAACATCAAACATCTTTCATGACACCCATCTTTCTCGTAGGTAGTAATTATTTTATTATTATTCTATTAGTTATATTAAAAATACATATATTCTATTATTTTAATACTGTAAAGTTTAACCTAAACTAAAGCAAAGTTAACATAATGATTAATGTGGAGCAACGAATGAAAAGAAAATGATGATGCTTAACTGATAAGATCGGGAATGTTGAGGCCATTGGAGAAACGACCGGTTGGTCTACGAGTTGGATAGTCAATGCCATAAGGAGGGGAATCAGCCCGTGCAGTGGTCGCTAAGTAATTGTTGTTACCACTGTCAACCAGTGAGTCTCCAAATACAAAGAAAGCCCTTGCCTTTGCCTCAACCCCAACTACCAAAACCATACCAAAAAGTACTATCAACATGGAAACTAAACCTGAGGGAAGTGCCATTGAGTTGACTTGAAAACAACCTTTCGATGTCGATATTGATGTGGACGTAGTATGAGTTGATCAAGGCTTTTTATAGCCAGTTAGTTATTTATTTTCAAACTAGAAAGTAAGTAAATTAATTTATTTTTTTTAAAAAAGGAACGAATTTAGGTAGACTCCACTAGCCAATTAGGTTTTTGGTTTTGGACGTCATCAACTTTTAGGTGGTCTTAAATTGAAATCGAATAATTGAATGATTCTGGTTCTAAATTTTGCATGAGGCATGTGACAAGAAATGTAAAAGAGACGTACGGGCTAGTTGAATGAATGAGATGCAATTAGGAATTATTTCCGCCGCCCAAGCCCCTCTGTAGAATTACAAAAGAGACGAAAAAGGCAAAAAGTGAAAACGGGTATGTTTCCTGCTGTTGATGCATGCTTTTAATAAAACCAGTATAATTGTCATATATAGCTCATGAATTATTCGGACTAAGACTCTGTTCAAATCGCTTTGGACTTTTTTTGCCAGCTTGCGAGTTGCCACATGCCATGGTCTAATACTCTAATTAATTGTTTCTGATCACTACGAAACCAAACTTTCACTAACAAGTGAATTTCTTGGTAACAAGACTTTTAACAGTGTACAATAAAATACAACGTAATCACTATTTATTGTTGAAGTATTTGATTATGCAATGTTGTGAAGTGTGATCAAGATACGACAATGTTGATAAAAAGATATTAAGATTTAAACACGAGTTTAATTTTGATATATTATCTTCTGTTGAAGTGGTTGCCGTAACTACACTATCCTGATCACCTACCAGCAATATGCCTAGATTTTAAATCCCCGCTACTAACAACAAGCCAAGGGGAATTACTTCCTGTAACCCTTTTTTCTTTATGCACCCCTAAATGTTTTAAAATTCCAATACTATCTTTCCTTTATTATGGAATGATCATTGCAAAAATATATCTCTTTTCCGGAATATAAATACATAATTCTAGATTTAGTAATATGGAACAACATGTATTATATAGATTACTTATTCCAGAATCATGTATTCATAATTATGGAATGACGTAAGGACATGAATAAGTTATGTTACCCATAATTGCTATTTCGTATCTGATTTTTTTTTAGTCTTGGACTTTGTTTTAATGTGCCCAAGTTTTGAGTCTGGGACCTAACTCACATCACAATCACAATCACATAGACGACATAACCACGCCGCCTGAGGGCCGCAACCACGTTCCTCCACACCGAGTCACAACAATTCTCGATATGGACCACAATGTTGTGATGCTGCAAAGAAAAGAGAAAACATCTTCAGTGTATAAATCGCTTTATGTGTCGGCCAAAAGAAGTGTTATTCCCATTGTTCTTGTCTCCTCCCTTCAATTCATTTCCACCGATGAAGGTCTTGACATGTGTCATGCAAATAGCACACTGAACGTGTTGATTTGCTAAATCTCCATTTTCATGACTCAATGAAAACAAAACACAAGTTCGCAGGCTTACGGATGGTGTGCTACAAGAATTGGAAATATTTTTTCTTTTTTGATTTGGGTTGTATCTCTATGTCGAAGACATGATTGGAGCTAAAGATTATTTTGGGAAGAGATATGATTTGAGTCTAAGATAGTTAGTTGTTGTGGTTAATTTTTTGTTTTTTCAATTGTCATGTGTTTGTTGTGTGGAAAGTTATGGATGTGAGAGTGTTGGGTTGTTGGTTCTGGAAAATGAGGACGGTGGAGATGGAGAATGAGGGGAGGTGCTTCACGACGCAGAAAGAGAAAAGGAAGAGAGGGTTTTGAGCATAGTCACATTTTTGTCTGTTAACATTATTTATGAGGTGCAAGAAGCAAAGATAAGAGATGCAGGAAATAATTGCCCAAGCTAAGACATCAAATTTTCAGCTATTATTATTTAGACCCCAACTTTTACTTGTGCACCCCTTTCAACTTTTATTTTCTAAAATTACCCTTTCTGAAATTGAATAATTTTGGCATTTACTTTTCCGCATAGAAATGTATGATTCCTCTACCTTTCCTTCACAACACCCCTCCTTTAATCTATCACCAACAACATGGTAGAGACTTTGTCACCAATCATCACCTCTCATACTCCATGTTCCTTTACCAATTCAAATCCCCAGCCATCTCCCTCCAATCCCTAATCTCTAACATGGTTCCACTCATCAAAGCCCCTTCACCTTTGATTCAACACCATCCTCTTTGAGAGAACACTCCAATTTTGTGCTCGACGCCAACAGCACATGCCCTCTACTAATTCAAGTCTAACTCGGATGTGATTTTCCTCTCGTCTGGCACCATGGGACGCATTAGGGGCATGTTTCTCACACATCAAAACTTTTGGGAGGTAATTGAGGCATATTCTGATCATTTCAAGGGGGTGAATAGTCCAATAAGTGATTTAAGTCTCCATCATCATCACACTATGCTAGGACCAAAGGAGACCCCATCACCAAGGTTGAATTGAATGATATATTTGGGTAAATAAGGGCCAAACAATTTTGAAGGAGAAAGGTGTTGAACGGTATGAAAGAGTGAGATTTTGAGCTTTGGAATCACTTTGTCAAAGAAAAAAAAGTGATATTAAGGAAGGGGAAAGGAATATAAGATGCGCCCAATTGGATGAATCTGAAAGGGTCATAGGAGGGGGGTGTGCGTGAGTGGATACAATATGCAGGTATGCAAAAGAGACAGGTTAGAGGATATGAGGGTAGTTTTGTAATAAAAAATTTAAAAGACAAAGTAAGGGGGTGCGAAAGAAAACAATGGAGACGTATTTAGCAATTTCCTAATTTTTTTAACCCGTGTGCAGCAGTTTTGGAATAATTTTCAGAGGTAAGTGCTATTTCCAGTCTCCTTTTTGCTAACTCACTCCCCTTTCAATTTTTGTTTACCCAAAATACCCTCTTCCAGAAAACCTATTCTTGAAATTATTTACACTCCCCTCTACATGATTTGATTGGGATTTGCATTTCTTTGAGACAGCATTACAATTATTGCTGTAAATATACATGTGTATTCTCTCTTGGCAGTGGTTAAATAGTACTCGAAAATTATCATATCCTTTGTTGTGCTGGGTTTATGCTCCACGTCAATGTCTGGAATAATGTTAAGCTGTTGGATAAAGGTTACATTTGGTGGTTGGGTGGTTTCAGATATAAGGGAATATGGTTGGGTGTTTCTGTGAATAGGAATCATGATATGTTGGGGGTGTACCTTGCATATATTAGCAATTCGGCCTTTTGAGCACGGGGTTTGGGATGATGAGATAACAAAGTTGGTACGGATAGTGGGGAGCAAAGTCTGATAATGGATAGTGGGGAGTATTTGGCATTGTAAATAAATAACACGAGGATTTGCAAAGTTTAAGTCTTTGAGATTTGGTACTTGTTATTGGCATTTTAACGAATGATATGTATGCAAAGTGTGGATATAAGCGACCTGGCGTGAAAATCAATACAATTCAGGATAAAAAATCAAGTTATGTAGTCATAGTTAGTGGTTGGAGGAGCTTCAAGACATTGAATTATTGGGATTTGTTGTTGCTTATTGTTTATCTTTGGGTAGAGTTTTGATTGGGCAGTGTTTTATACTTTTTTCAATAGCAACGTGTTGGATATTTCTTTTACAATAATTTGATTTGTAATCGGAGAGAAAGATGAATAAATGACAAATTATTAATTAATATTACCTCACAAGGGGGTGGTTGCGAGAAGCTTAAGTTAGATTCGAGGAAAGAGAAGAGTGTAAATAATGTCCAGAATTTACTTTTCGGCACGAGGGTATTTTAGATAATCAATATTCTAGCTCTATTATAACTTTTGATCTGAATTGTGGTATATTCTCATCGTGTTGTAGTCTTTTTTTTAAGCAAAGATAATATTATATATAAACAAAAAGAGGGATATACAAAGTTTCAATCAAGATGTACAGAAAGATACCATACTTTTCAAAAAACAAAAGATTCCCTTCCCTTCCAATATTTGCAAAAAATGTCATCACTCCCATGAAACTTCAAAAACTGTTAGATAGGTTGATGCACCACGAAGAATAAAACAGTCCCGGCTTGGGTCCTTTCTCATCGTGTTAGCATGCCCTTTATTATGGTTTTTCTTTTGGTGTGATGGTTCATGGTGTTATCTTGATGGATCTTGGCTTTGTGTATATACCTATGTTGCTTTAAGTGCAGTATATTCTTTAATTGGAGCTTATAAATGTAAAAGATTGTCATTAATTGAGTTTAAGAACAAAGTCCCCTTTTTAATGGAGATAATATCCTTTTTATATCCAGCTTTAGTTGGCTTAATTCTGTTACTGTTAGTCTATGGCTTGGATTGGAGAAGTTTTATCTTTTGTTATGATGGAGAATCTGTATATTAAACATTAATTCTTTTCTGTTTCTTAGCATTTCTTATAACTTAATTGGAGATTACTATATATGATTTTGCATGGGATTATAGGTTGATTTAGTAGTAGAAGGAGAGATCATAAGTTGAAATTTTTTTCACTAATAAAATCTAATAATTAATATTTATTGATAAAAAAAATTATATATAACATTGCTGGCCGGTTTTTGTTGTTCTTTAAGAGAGTTCTTTCTGATGCACGTCGTAGGCTTTTAATGCCGAACCAAACAGATGCAATAAAACTTTCACCCAAGATATTGTTAATTAAGATGAACGCGTGAAAATATTTAAATGAAAGAGACAGAAAAAAAGAGAAATTATTGAAGATAAAAATTCACTCAATTATTATATATGCAGTCTTTCTTTTGTACTGCCCAAGAGAAGGAGAACGAAGACGGCACTTAACATCATCCATCCACCCCAACATTATAATATACTATTCACTGACACATTGGAGATGATTAATTACTATATATGGCACCTAATTTGAACACATATATGACAAATTAACAGGCGTAGGTAGACTTTTGCAAGACACAGAAGATGTGCGGTAATAAAATGATGGACACAGACCCTTGATTTATCTAGTTCTTAGACGAATCCAAAGCCATAATGGTGCTGAGATTCATTGGGTACATATACTCTGAGGTGCCTGACAAAATCTGTTGAACGATTATCCTATTAGCCCTTTCTGTTGGATGGAAAGGATCCCAAAACGCATAACTGTCACGGTTAGGGCACAAGTTGGATGCCGGAGTGCACAGTCCAAGACCATTGTAGGGTCCTTGACCGCAACATGCTACTTTTGATGTAACAAATCCTGCATGTTCAACCACGAGCTTTACCATACATATACTACTACTATATCATAACTCGTTAATGCCACATGCATGTCTGTATGTAAACGCATTCCGCTTTTAATGAATTTGTATTTAGTATCTACCTATATCTATCTATATGTTAATATCATAATATGTGGACAGCGATGAAGTTCAATATATGAACTATGCATATCATGCAATTCTAAGCACATGAGTGATAAAAAAAAATTATAAGGGTTATATGTTATTTGCAAAAAGAAGCACCCTCATCTCAAAAAAAAAAAAACAATCTGGAGAGCGGAGACACTATTGTACATTATTGGTAGCCTATACAAAGAAAGAAAGGAAAAGGATATCTTCTCCCTCCCCCCATATGATTGATGCATGGTCCATGCCTCTATTAAATGCATCTACTAAAATTAACTTTGTCTTTGTGTACGTGAGTTGCGTGACTTTTATATATTGGATTGGATTGGATGCATGACATGAAGGATACGAATATTATGTAAGAAAAAAATATGATTTTTCTTTTTAATTCAAATTTAAAAAGGGTAGTCATTTCTGTAATATTTACCATATCTTTGAGGGTTACTGATGAAATCAATGTGCATCTGTTGCGTGTTGACTCCAACGAAGACATTGGAACCAATTTCGCTATTGAGTTGTCTGATAATCTGAACAAGTTGAGGGTTGAACAAGGCTGCAGCTTGCTGCAGCTCAGCTGAGCAGTCACCGTTGGTGCTTCGCTGGGCCAATTCCGCAGGAACACAACCCAATGGACCCGTTCCCGTCACCAGCACCCTACGTGCTCCAATTTCGTATAGCCTCTGAAATTAATTAATATAATATATATGTTACCATGTCAAGATACACTTTTATTATCTTTGTTATAATTAATGAATCTTAATTAATTGATACTTACCCTGAGAACTTTCTTATACTCAGAAATGATATACTTGACGTAATCTGGTAAATTGTATTGGCGTGATCTTGCAGAGTAAGGGACCAAGTAATAGTTATTCACAAAGTCGTTGCCTCCAAGAGTAATGAGGACTAATGCTCCATTTATTAAGCGTTCAGTCTGCTCAGGTCCTATCAGAGCACTCACCCTCTGCTGGTATTCTTGCCAGTACTCCAACTGTCTATATATTCTGATTATGTTTACCTGCAATTGCAACACATACACATATATATAATTCACCAAAAAATTATGCACAACCAAAAAGTCACCAAAAAAAAGACGAAGGAATAGGATAAAGAGAGTATAAAAATATCACTAGTCGTACTCTATCTATATATATAATAAAAACAATTAAATCGTTATCATCTTAATTACAAAAAGAACTCAAGTTTATATAATACATCACAACTCCGCGGAGAAGTACTATATAGTGATAATAATTAACATATTAACATGTTATTATAATGAGCATATCATGTGTGATCTAAATATCAGCTATTATATTTTTTTATATAAATAAATCATTGAATTAAAAAAAAAGATATTTTAATTAAGAATAGTATGCATCTATTCAAATTTAAAAATATGTATGATACATGGATTTATCCAAAAAAAAAACTCTCTAATTAATTAGTTTAGACACTGCTCGTAACTATAATAGTAATTGCTTTTATGTTATCTTTAAGGTGATTTTGCTCTGGAGGAACCAAACACGTAAGCAATGTCATGTGACTTACAAATTGGATTCCAGTGTCATTGAGAATTCCAATACCAGCAGAAGCAAAGTTGGCACCAACAAGCAATCTTTCCCCGTCGAGCTCGGGATCTAAATAAGGCAATGTGGATTCGGCCCCAAGTGATTGACCTACACGTAAATAAATGAGTTAATTAAGCAACTAGTACATTATAGTATATCTTTAATAATTAATATTGAGAAAGAGATCGAATTGAGGTCATTATATATATATAGTTAGCAAGGGAATTTACTGATGAAGTCAGGAATGTTGTAGCCATTAGAGAAACGGCCAGTGGGTCTTCCGGTTGGGAAATCAATGCCATAAGGAGGAGCATCTGCTCGAGCTGTAGTTGCCAAAAAGTTGTTGTTCCCATTATCCACAAGAGAATCCCCAAACACAAAGAACGCACGCTGTGCCTCTGCACCTTTCAACACTAATATTCCCAGAACAATATAAATGTAACACGCATAAACCATACAACTAGCCATGGATCGAGGAAGACACAATATAATCAAGTTATGTAATTAAGTAGAGGAGGATGATGAAGGGGAGTGTTATATAATGTGATTTTTGGAATGGAAAAGGTGAATGGCCCACTTTGCAACAGTTAGCTAGTACAGGTAGGTGTATATTTGGGGAAATTATATGGCTGTGAGGTCATCCATCATGTCTAAACAAAATCATATATTCACCCATGTGCCTGAGAGGAAGATCAAGCTAACCCTGACTGACTGACTGAACTCATATTTGACCCTCTTTTATGGGTGAAAGTACAGTATTACGGACCAAAAGAAAGAAGCAACTGACAATTTCTTTCCATTGCCCAGGACACACATTTACCACTTTAATTAAATGAATCAATCCCCAATTGCCATTTTTTCTATTTTCTACATCTTTTCTTTCCTCTTTCTCCAGGCTACAACCAAGTTTTTGTGGTAGTTTTACAATCATTTGTATATTCACAAACCTTTCGTTTATAAAGCAAATTGCCCCTTCGGTAGAGTTTAAATGTGTTTCTGACTCAAATTTACCTTTTAAAAAATGTAATCATTCACGACTTTTTAAATTGAAGTGTTAACAAACCTACTATAATGTTAAATACCCACTTTTATTTTAACCATCCTCTCATACTCCTGTATATATATCTAACAAAAGATAATTAACTACTATAATTTGTTTAAAATAAACCCCTAGATAGATTATTTTAATGCTACAAGTTTACTCAATCAAAGGAGTTATTGTAGTATATATAGAAAATAATGGGAAAAAACATTGTACTATTTTTTTATAAACAAAAACTTTTTCATATAAAAAAATAATTGGGAGAGCTTTTACTCGTACATACTGTCCATGCATTCTAAATTCACGTATTTTAATTTAGTTTGGTGGGACTTTGAAATTAATGCTTGTGTAAAAAAAGGCACCCAAATATTTCTTGTACACCCTTTGATCACCACTACCGCGATCACCGTCATGACCAATGTTGTCACCATCAATAGAATTTTTGTTGTTGCCGTTGGCATCACCAACGATTGTAGTGACGATCATGGTAGTAGTGGTGGTTTATGGTAGTTGCCATATATGACAATTGTGGCGGAAAGGTGATGATTGTGGTGGTGATAAGTTTGAGATATTTTAAAATGACATAAATTAAATTTTTAAGATATTTGATTTTCTACTTGATAAATCTTTTACCTTGTGTTTAGATTAGGAATTTAAAAATTTCAGAAAATTTGAAATGCCTAACATTTAAATTGTTTTGATTTTAATTTCTTTCATTTTTCAAATGCTTTGTTTGGATAAATCAATTCAAATTTCTTCAATTTTAAATTCTTTGTTTGGATAGGGCAATTCAATTTCTTCCATATGCAAAATTTTAATTTTATATTTTAAATATATGAAATTTTAATACTAAACTTTATACAAAACAAACACAATCTAATTTTGAAATATTAATTAAAAAATATTTTTTCAATTTTTAATAATTTAAAAATACAAAATATTAAAAATTTTAACTATGGTTGTTTTGCATGATCCAGTGATGTTTTTAAACCAACATCAACCAAAGTTATTTTTCGATCGACATCAAATAGGGATTTTTTTATCAAAGTATGTCGAGAATATTTGTCGACTGACGTCAATCGGGGCTATTTTTTACTAACATTGGTTGAGTCTATTTTTAGTCGATGTTGGCTAGATTTTTTTACCAACGTCGACTAGGGTCTTTTCGAACGACATTGACTAAGGTTATTTTTAGCCAATGTTGGCCTAAAAAATCCTAGCAAGCGTTGACAAAAAAATCTATCCAATACCGGCTAAAAAATAGTTTAGTCGATGCTGACCAATAGAACCTACCCGATGTCGACCAAAAAACATCATTGGTCAACGTTGATTGAAAAATCCCTAGTTAAAGTTGGCTAAAAAATAGCCTTAACCAATGTCGGACAAAAACCGCTACCCAACATCGGTTATAAAATAGCCTTGGCTTATGTTGGCTAAAAAATAACTCTGACTAATGTCGACCGAAAATCTCTAGTGGATGTCGACTGTAAGAACTTAGTCGATGTCGATTAAAAATAGTCATACCCAATGTCGATCAAAAATATCTAGTTGGTGTTAGCAGAAAAAATCCTAACCAACATCAACCAATAAACCTAGCTAATGTGGTTAAGAAATAGCTCTGGCTGATGTTAGCCAGAAAACCCTAGTTGATGTCAGCAAAAAAAATCCTAATTGACGTCGGCTAAGAAAATATAGTTGACATCAGCCAAAACACCCTAGCTAACATCGGTTGAAAAATAATCCTAGCCAATATTGACTAAAAAATAGCTTTGGTTGATGTTGGCTGGAAAAACCTAATTGACGTCGGCTGAAAAATCCTAGCAGGTGTCTACTCAAAAGTTAGTCATGACTGATGTCATTAGAAAAAATCTAGTCAACGTCGGCCAAAAAAATCATTGATCAACATCAACTGAAAAAATTTGGATGACAACAGTCAAAAAAATCCTTGACCAACGTCAACAAAAAATTCTCATGACTGATGTTAGTGAAAAAATAACTCTAACCAACATCATCTAAAAAAAATCTTAGCTGATATCGACAAAAAATAGTTTTGGTTGATATCATATAAAAATAAATTGACCAAAAAAACCTTAGTCAACGTCAGTGAAAAACAACTTAGTCAATATCGGCTATAAAAACTTTAGTCACCCGTAGTTGCGAGTGTTGAGCAAGAAAAAGTCGCGAGCAAAAACTTGAGTTAGAGTAAGCATCTCTGAAAAAATAATTTCAAATTCTATATTTTTTGAGAGAATTTAAAATCTCACTGTTTTAGTCCATCAAAATAATTCATAAAAATATCAAAAATTAAATCTTCTTTCAAATATTCTATCCAAACAAACTATTTCACGAATCATTTTAAATTCTTTGAAAAAATAAATTCTCCTACTGAATTGCTCCATCCAAACACAATAAATTTTTTAAAAATTTTACGATTAAATAAAGCTTTAATTTGAATTTAAAACATTTAAATCTTGATCTTTTAGTTTAATATAACGATTGAGATCGATCATTCTAATTTTAACATAACATAATCATTCTCCTCCTGTATGTATATATCTATTTATCAATATATATAATCAAATTAGATTTATGTAACTTTTATAAACTATTACACTATTTAATTAGATAATACGTATCTGCAAAAATGTTCCAATTAAACACAATCAAGGCGTTCATCCAAAAGTTTCAGCACACTTGCGTTCTCCTTCTGGCTCTGGTAAGCGTGTTTTTCTTTTAACGTGAAATTAACGCATATAAAAACATATTT
Source organism: Glycine max (assembly GCF_000004515.6). NCBI lineage: Eukaryota > Viridiplantae > Streptophyta > Magnoliopsida > Fabales > Fabaceae > Glycine > Glycine max. The sequence continues at coordinate 46,010,082 of NC_016090.4, read as the reverse complement.
AAAAAATTTCTCAAAAGTCAAAGTTAAATTGAAAGTTTCTTTTATATATATATATATATATATATATATATATATATATATATATATATATAAATTTAAAATTATTTAATACTTCATTCACATGGATAAAAAACTGCTCTGTACTTGTGAGGCGGGAGGATACTTTAAAATAAAAAAAAAAAAACAGATTAAAACATTTGATAAAAATGTGTATTTTATTTAACTGATGTGGTTGTTTGCAACGAGTCCTCCGACCGTTGCTGTTGTCAACATCCTTTAATAGAGAGATCTAATATAAAATATTGTTTGTTAATTTTAATGCTAAAAAGTTCATATTTTAATTTTAATTATGTAGTTGAAGAATCGCCTGACAGATTCAAATAAGAGAACTTTTCCCGAGTTTGCAAATAAATTGATGCTCCCTTCAAAAAGTTTCATTATCTATGCACTTTCGAGTCGCGCGTAATTGAAATGTGCCTTTCATTCAAAAATTGATTTCGACTTCTTGTTATAACATATAATACTCTTCCGATCATACAACATTAATCCTTGTCTTTATTTGATTACTTTTTCTATCTTAATTTTTAAATAAAAATAAGAAAATATTAAATTTAAAATATTAATTGTAAGAGAAATTTTCAGAATGGACCTTTTGGACCAACCTAGAATTTTAGATTGAGTTTTCTTTCATTTTCATCCTTTATTTATTTTTATTATATCATCTTTCACATTTCCACTAATTAGCAGATATAGGGACCTAATTAATTGAAAAAAAATAATCTGGGATCTAATTAAAAATTATTAAATAGTTTAGGAACCAATAATTTTTTTTATCAGTAGAAATAAAAAATATATATTGAGAATTTAGGAACCTATAATTTTTTTATTTATAGAAATTAAAGACATATCCAAATATTTATAGCAATTCATGTATTTATTCAACCAATTGAGTAAGACAATATATGGACTTGTAAATTAATTTAACCATTAAAAAAATAGTGTAAATTTATGTTATTTAAGAAATATGGATAAATTCAAATTTCTCTCTCATATTAAATTTTAATGGACCCATAAAAAATATTAAATTTTAATGTAGAGAATTCGTCCGGTGTTGTTTACGAAGAGGAGTGTTATTAGCAACATACTCTCTAATTAACACATTCTTTTTAACATATTTTTTGGTATCGGTTATTTTTTTAAAATTACAAAATTATGGGAAAAAATCATTAAATAAAATATGATATTACAATTTTTTTGTTTTTTTAACAAATTTCAACGGGTTGTTTAAAACTTAAAAGTAAGTCTTATTAACATTTGTCATTGACTAATGATTAACTTATAATACATGTTAGGCAGTAAGCGAGATTAAAGTATCTTTTTGAAGGAAGAAAAATGTTTCAGGAGGCCATAATTTCTATTCAACCTCTCTTTAATCAGAAAACTAGCTATAAGTATATATAGGTCAAGTTCCCATCTAAATGATTTCAAAGATTTCAGAATTTAATATCAACAGTTAATAGAGTCATTGTATTATAATTTTCTATAAATTCACTCGTAAATAAATAAAAACTACTTTAAATTCAATTATAACGGTACATACACAAACTGAGACCTTGGTTGTTGTCAATTATTGGAGCACATTAATGAATAGTAAAACAGTGTTTTGATCGCATTATATGTGTGGACCGACCGAACAATGGTATATCCGTATACGTGAACTTATAGCAAATTTTAATACGTAGAATTACGTTTGCTGCTATAAATATAATTTGCAATTTATGCCACGTGTTTTATAAGTTTTTATACATATATATATATAAAGGGTCAATTTATACCAAAAGTAATTTTTTTTAGAATTATACTTTATCATTTTTATCAATCATGTTTTTATAATTTAACAGATAAGATTAATAATTTATTATAATTGTTAGATTTTAAGAGAATGAATGATAATGATAAGTGTGATAAAAGAATTATAGTTATTCTCTTCTTTGTACTAAGTATCAACACAATGGCTAAAAAAAACACACAAGCAATTCCATTTCCCGTCCCAAAGCGGACAAAACGCTCTTTTACATGAGACTCACGTCGATCTCTTCCTTCCTTCATATTTTAAAGACTTACAAGTTACAAACAGTAGAAGAATTGCTTCTATCCTTATTTCCTTTTGTTTAGAATCCTTCCTCTTATTTCCCATCAGCTGAATAGGGTTGGATAAATTTTTTTTTTTAGATTATAACACATGGATTAAAAACAATTTATTAATTAATCAATTTCGGATCTATTAAATATTTTATTGTTTTATTACGAAGAAAAATTAAATTAAATAATGTTTATTAGCAGAAATATTCAAACAAAATTTATTAAAATCATCTATCCAAAGAACAATTGTTATATTAAAATCATTTTTCGGTAAATATTTTTTTGCATTTTTTATCTTTTGGTTCTTAAATTTTTTAACAATGACACTGATAACTCAATGATTTGTTATGTCATTAGGTAATCTAACAATATAATTAAGCGTGTATTTTGTAAACTGTATTGTTAATCTATTGTTAACTAGCTAGTTTGAAGTCTTCAAATATTCTAAACAAATGGTTGGTTAAAAATAAAATTTACTGAAAAAGTTACATGACACTCACAAATTCATTAATGATGTGATAAATCAATTGTTTTTAGAAGCCAAACAAATCTTATTCAAAAATTGCTTAAACACGAGGAGTGTAAAACCAGGCCAAACAAATTACAGTGAGTGAACGTTATAGCAGTATGTAACACGGAAACAACATCAAAACAACTAGAAAAATCAATAATAATGGCATGACACACCTTAATTATGCATGACCCAACAAGTTATTTAGTTATCAACGTTATTTTTACGTCATTATTTAATATTGTTATTTAAAAACATATAGAAAAATGTTTAGGAATTTTGATCAATCCAAATTTATAGTAGGGAGTAAAATTGGAAATTCAAAAAAGTTTAAAGAAAGAAAAATAGTAAACCCATGATTTTAAGGCTAAAATATACTTTTTGTTCCCATAAATATTAAAATATTTAAAAATTTATTCCTATGAAATTTTAAGTATGTTTTTTTATCTTTAGAAGATATAAATGTGTAATATTTTGACTCAAAATATATGATCCTATATGTTAATGTCATTCCGTCATACGTCTAATTGACACATGATAGGAATTTGTCATTGACACGTAGGTTGAAATCTTCCTAATCCAACTCCAATCTCAAATATCATACATTTATATTTTTTGCGAGGATAAAAAAACATATTCAAAATTTCAGAGATCCCGAAAATTTTTATATTTATAAAGACGAAAATATATTTTAGCATGTTATTATTAAGTCATTCACATCAGTGACTAAAATCAATTTTTACCAAAAAAAAAAATCAGGTTCATAAAATATAATGTAAACACACATATATCTAAAAAAAAAAAATCAGGTTCATAAAATATAATGTAAACACACATATATCTAATGTGTGGCATCTAGATACTGTCATACTGGTAACGGTAAACAATAAGAAACACACAAATATCAAGTAACTAGCTGAAATGATATTTTTCTCGCCTCCCTCCTCCTTCTCCTCTCCCGGGGCTACCTTAAAATGTCATTTTGTTTTTCGGGAATTAAATCAATTCGTCGTAAATAGTAGGCCCATACACAGTAACAGGGAGGAGAATACCCCCTACTTTTTGGATCCTTTAGAAGATTGATGATGATTATACTACAAGGACCACTTTATATGGTAAATATATGATTAAAATAAGAATAACAATACATGAGCTGTATAGACTTTAAAATACCAACTACCCTTACACCTAATATCCTCTACATCACATAATTTGGCTGGAGAAACGGTTCAACTAACATCCCTTTCTCTCATGACAAAGTGTTAATTTGATCTATAATTGATTCCAGTAAGATACTTCAACCAACATTGCAGGCTATTTAATTCCAACCCAATTAAGTCATAAACTTGATCTGAAACTCGACTCTCCCACTTCCTCAAACCTATAGCTTTTTTCCCTCTTCGGTCTAGTAATTAAGAAACAATACAATTGAAGTAATTCACATGGGAACTGCACAATGTGGCAGGACTTGATCTATACATTTCCTTAGAAATAAAAAAAACTAAGGTTACTCATTAATTTCTGGTTGGCTTTTAGTATTACTATTTTGCTTTGGTTTCAAAAACATAGATCAAGGTCAAAATTGCAATTAGTTAAATTAATTAATTTACTCCGTATAGCGCATTCGGAGGCTGCGTTAATGTTACACAATGAGTAGCGCACCTTGGCCCCTACGTATTTATTTCAGCAATGTTCTTAGTTGCCGTCTTCTAAGGTTGGCGCATTCTTTAAATGCATTTGGACGTAAATTGTGCTTTCATGCCATCACTTTTTTGTGCTGACTGAGCCTACATGCCCTACATATATACACATAGCTTTGAAGACGTACGAATGCACTGTTCTGAATATTAGGGTATTGAAAGCGTGACTGCTAATAATCCTATTTTTTAATATTTCAGAATCTTCCATGTATTCATCATGTGCATTAATTCATCATCGTTTAGCTAGACAACTATATAACTATACATGTTAAAACAAGCTAGATGATCCCTCGAAGACAAGTCAATAGTCTTTGTTTTTAATTAGATTAAAGTTGTGATAGTAAATGCAATGAATACTAGCTTTTATTTTATAGTACAGACATATTTTTCCAAGTTCTTTGAACTTAAAGTGTGGGGAATACATACGCATATTTTTAATAACTCTGTTTTAATAAGCTTCATTAATAATTTTATGTTTGTATCTAACATGTTATGTATCTAACATTTGTAATAGTAAAATTTGTATTGACAATTCTCCCTTACAAATAAATTTTTATTTTTGGGTAAGTAGAAAGACAAAGACACTAAGATCATTTACTTTTGTCGTTCTCATTAATTATTGTGAATTTAAATTCTCTCCCTGACAATATTAACGCAATTGTCGATCTATTGCCCATTAACTGTTTAATTTTATTTTATTTGAAGTCTTTGAAAATGTTGCATGCATAATTACAAACATCACAATCATTTTAATCCAGTTACGTTTACCAAACTAGTAATTAAATCCAGAAATACTGCTTATCCTCCTCCCTAAAAAAGAAGATTTGCACCCGATGCAAGCAAAGGAATAGAGAACATTTTATTTCTGATGACAGACCAAAATTACTTCCAAGAGAGCAATAACAATTGGAGGGACAAACCAGTACATAATAATTAACTTTGCAGCACAAACCACACTAGCTAAGGAATTATCATGAGAAGATGAAATAAACTTAATTAGGGGGCACACACATAGATAGAATACGAAGGAAGGTTATTGTAGATGATGCATTGATCAAGTCTTGGAATCGATGGCCATGATAGTGCTGAGATTCATGGGGTGCATGTACTCAGTGGTGCCTCTGAGGATCTGTTGGACTATGATTCGACTAGCTTTCTCTGATGGATGGAATGGATCCCAAAACGCGTAAAGGTCTCTGTTCGGACACAAGTTTGAGGTCGGTGTGCAGAGTCCAACCCCATTGTATGGCCCTTGCCCACAACAAGCTATCTTCGATGTAACAAATCCTGTCAGCCCAATTACATTTTAGACCTAGCTTTAAATTTGTGGGATCAAAATTCTCAGAAGGAGAATGATTGGGCTTCACGTCCTCATCCTCATAAACATGTATATTTAGTAGTATCAAATTTAAAATTTTATAATTACACTAAATCACACTCCTTAATTTTTCTAAATACTTAGATCTATTTGTTAAATCACATGGGTCATTCTGTTTAGTTGAAAAGGAGGAAGTGGAAGGAAAAGGAAGGAAAATGTTTATTTCTGGGGGATTCGAAATTTGTCTTTTCTTCCACTTTTTCTTTATTTCAAATTTTTAAGTTTTTCTGTCTTTCGTTCATTTCTTTCCGCCCAAACCAAATGAGTTATTAAGAATTATGTAATCATATTGTATATTTTGTACTCACGTGAGAAAGATTTTAGGAAATTGATAATTTTAAAAAAATCTTGTCGTACTTCATTCTTAAATTTAAAAATGAAAACAATGTTAATATGCTATTGTAATTTTTTTTTCAGTATATGCTATAAATTTTATATGGACAAAATTAAACAATATCATTCATGGGAGAAAAATTAGGACCAATGCTATAGATTGTGAGTGTAACATAAATTAAAAACATAGTGCCACTAATTTGAAATTTGAAAGCTGGTCTGAATGTTGCATGGTGGAATTAATATTCATACCATAAGCTCGAGGGTTGGAAACGAAATCCATGTGCATGCGTTGGGCATTAGCAGCAATGAAAACGTCAGCACCAAGTTCTTGATTTAATCCGTTTAACATTTGAACGAGTTGGGGATTGAATAAGGATGCAGCTCTCTGAAGTTCCACGTCGCAATCACCAGTTCTGCTTCTCGTCGCTAATTCCGCAGGAACACACCCCATTGGTCCTGTACCCGTTACAAGAACCCTACGTGCACCCAAATCATAAAGCCTCTGCAATTGTTTTCAATTAAAGTATGTTGTTAATTAGCTCGTATATATATATTTTCTACATGGAGGAAATAATTAAGCCAGTTGAAGGTGAGTACATATGTACGTTAGGGAGAAATAATCTAATATACAGTTTATATGGGACATAATATAATTATAGCATGTAGCTAGATATATAACATTGCAATGTGTCATCAACTGCACATTGAAATAATATGATGCTCGAAAGTGAGAAATGAATTTGGTACCCCTCACCAACCAAAACATATACATGTGTCTTTTGCATTAATACACACATTCCTTCACTGACAGTAACACTGGTACGTGCATGCAGCAGAACATTCTCAAAAACAGGACTTTTGACCATTATTCTGCGATCCTCAAATATTGTTAAATTGATGATGTATCTTGATCGTAAAATATAGGCATTATTTATATATGCCAGCTGAACCTTATGCCCATGTTTTTTAAATTCCTTAACAAACTGCAATATTGTGGAGATTAATCATATACGAGATAGGGACTACATGATTCAAAGATAGTAATTATTATGTTTGGAAAAGAGTGCATATATACCCTTAGAACTTTGCGGTACTCAGATATGAGATAGCGCACATAGTCAGGGAGAGAAAATTGGCGAGATCTTGCCGAATAGGGCACCAAGTAGTAATTGTTGACAAAATCATTGCCTCCAAGAGTGATGAGGACGAGTGCTCTGTTTACTAGGTTCCTGGTTCCCTCCGCACCAATGTGTAAACTTAACCTTTCCTGATACTCGTGGAATAGCTTCAGTTGCTTCTGAATGTGGATAATGTTCAACTGCCAAACCAATCATACACACCATACTAGTTAACATGAATTGATTTTATGTATGTAACCGATATATGCACTCTAAATTGCACTATGTTCTCAACATATAAAGCTTGGATTGCAATAGAATTAACAATTATTACTACTATTTATGCTTACAAATTGAATTCCAGTATCATTGAGAATGCCAATTCCAGCGGAGGCAAAATTGGCACCAATTAAGAGCTTCTCTCCAACTAGTAGCGGGCTCAAATAGGGTAGTGTAGGCTCTAAGCCAAGCTCCAAACCTGTAATAAACATGAATTGCACAACCCCGTACATGAATAAATTAATACTCAAGAGCCAATGCAAGCCTAGTTATGGCCATGCATGCAAATTATATATAGAAAAAATATATAGGCACGGATGAAAAAAGTATATATCATCATTCATTAGTAAAAAGATGTTGATTTTATTTGGCAATATATGACAAAGGAACTCATACTAATTAAGTCAGGGATGTTTAGGCCATTAGAGAAGCGTCCAGTGGGTCTGTGTGTTGGGTAGTCAATGCCATAGGGTGGAGCGTCTGCTCTGGCTGTGGTTACCAAGAAATCATTGTTACCACTGTCCACGAGTGAATCACCAAATACGAAGAAAGCCCTTGTTGGTTGAGCAGAAACAGAACCTAGTGCTACAACCAAGCTTATTACTAAACAATAGCCAAACACCAAAACACTAGTCATGGCTGCAAAACAGGAGTGACCACTACTGTTGATTGTGTATGAATATGATTCTCTTAGGTTTGATAACTCGTGGCTTACATGAAGCAATTGGAAGGGCTATATATATATATGTGTGTGTGTGTGTGTGTAGCTTGAGAGGTTAATTTATCTTTGCAAACCGCATTCATAAATGTTTTGTTCTAGCTAGCTACCACCTCTTCAGAGTTAAAGCAGACCGCCGAATCAAGAAGAAGTACATCAAGTTAATTGCTGTAGTGAGTGGTCTTAGCAGAAGAGGAAACCTTCCCTCAATTTCAACATCCAAAACCAGCATTAGTAATTTCTAGCCGCCTATGTAGACAGGGTTAAAAATATTGATCGTCATTCTTCCTAGCTCAACTAAACCATTAGTAAACATTCAGGTTAAATATTTTTACCTTTAGACATAATTGCTTGACTATGCGATATGATACGTGACATTGTTGTGTAACCAAGAGGGATAAATCGGAGAAATTTATATCAAAGAATCATGAATAACGTTGTGCAACCAAGAGGGATAAACCGGTGAGATTTATATCAAAGAGTCACGAGTAACTACATAAGTAATCAAGGACAATAAATCGAGATTTTTACCAATGAACCATCAGTAAACATATAAATAAACTTGATACTACATTTTAATTCAGAACCTTAAGATTCATATTTATGAGTTTTTTTTCATTTATATAATATTCAATCTTTTTATTCCTACCGTGTGATTTCAGCTCACACTTATACTATAACATACATCCTTATGCGTAAATACAACTTCGAAGAAGAAACAATCCGTACATTGGTTGCAATGCATGTTACCAAAGTTGGCAGTTAACATATTAATTGACCAACATGTTGGGTCAGCACAACTACGTTAATTAGGAGTTACGAAACTTCATTTAGTATTCTATATTTCGAAAATGACAAAAAGAGTGAGAAACAAATCTCTTGTCTCCTTAATTTCCAACTAATCGTAAAAAAAATTACGTAGCAAGGGAGAGGTGTAACTCTTTTGAGTCTTTTCCTGAGAAATGGAATCGAAGAGTGGGACAGGTCGACGAGAGAGATTTAAACCCATTAATGTGAGAATGAGAAAGTAGCTAGTTAACATAGGGGTAGATCCAAAAACAGTTGACGTCAAAGTGTGTGTTATATTAAAAACAAGAACTATTTCAGGAAGATCGAATACTAGAGTTATGCTATGTCAACTTTGTTGTCTATCTAGTTCTGGAACTAGTTTGATGCGCATCCTTTGAAACTGACCACTAGTTTATGATTGCATGATGCTTCTAATTAATTCGTCTCACAATCAACTTCAGTGTCCAATTTCAAAATCGCAATCGATCTAATTCCAAGTCCATCAATGATATTTGGATAAATAGAAACTCAAATAGATAGCATTAACTCCTTCATTAGTTTGATCAGAAATACTACTAGAATCACTAGAATGGGGCATTTGGGCTAGAGGATTAATTTTTGGTAGTTTGTAGGATGTGTCAAATCATAGGCTAAAATTAATCAAATATTGACCAAGTCGCTTTACTTGTAGTTTAGTCTAACAACAAATATATATCAGACATGCCTAAAGGGGAACCCCGAGTTGTTTTAAGCGCCGCAAACTTAGGCAGATATAGAAGAATATTAATTAAATGAATAAAATGACACAAAAAGATATATAGTATAGAGTTAGCTAGACAGGAATATGTTCTCAGATATATTTCAGTTCTTTCATGACTAATCATTGATGTTTTTCTGTTAAACTTTACTATCACTCGTATCTTGGTTAATTTAGAACTAAAACGAAAAAAAAATGGTCAATAATATGCACTTTTGAGCTAAACAAGAAACAAAGAAATAGCGAGGTGTTTTCCTTAAATAAGGGTGGGGACGAAAGTAGACAGATGTACACGTGATCCACATAAATAGGGTGGCGTTCGGTGCGAACCCTCCTCTCCTTTTAGATGGCAGAGAGGCTAGCTTCCACTGTTCCGCTCTCTTAAGGGTGTTTTATGGTGAGGAATTTTTATCTTAAGAATGTTAAATTATTATATATGATGGATATAAATGATTTAGTAAAACATTCTTTTTATTTTTTAATAAAACCTCCTCACGATCGAGACAATTTTAGTTTTAAATATGATGATATATGTAACATTAACATGATTATAATAATATATACATGTATAATAATGTTTTTTTTTAAAAAAAAATATGACAATCTAGTAAATCTTCATCTTTATTTCTTTTTTGTGTTCAAATTTCAACTTTCTTTGTGACTGCATAAGATTGAATTATTAAGTTATGACTCAATCAATAAAGTGAACTTTACCACTACTAGAAAATACTTTTTTAACGACAGTTATATTAAATTTTTAACGACGATTATAATTTGTGCACGGATTTAACCTTTTCCATTTTTTCTCTCCATTCCTTTCATTATTAATTAAGCTTGCAAAAAAATAAATGTCACTTTTCATAAATTGCTCATCATTTTCAATTGATTTCTTTTTCTAAAAGCTTATAAAAATGAAAAAAAATAAAGGAAATGAAATATGAAAAAAAATAAAGAGGATCCATTTTCGAACTCCACAGACTATCATGTTAGAGATGCACCACTATCACAATTGATCTTAAATATATATTGTAATGTTTATAATGTTTTCTAATTATGTTTATATTGTTTTATAATATATATATATATATATATATATATATATATATATATATAATATTTTAATAAAACTTTAGTTGTATTTTTAATCAATACATTTTTATTTTATAGTTAATTAAAATACAGGTAACATATATAAGTCTAGGGATTTGATCGTACTCAGCAGATAAGCACACAGGCATCAAAGTTACTACAAATGTGGATCTAATCTAACCTTAGGTTCAAGTTTTTTTAAAAAAAAAATACAAATATGGAGACAAATATATTATATTTATCTATTAAGACTTTACCAATTAATAATTATCATCCCTAAAGTTGAACTTCAAAAAGAGTTAAACTTTCAATATTCACTTGAGTTCCATGGGAACTTCTTGGGATACGTGGTATTTTTGCTGGTATACTAAGCATTTTTCCAAAATATCGAAAATACCTCTATGGATATTTTTGGTTACAAATAACATATTGATTATTTTTTTTTTGCAGTGCTCTTATATTTTGTAAAATCACACTTCTTTATTGTAACTTGTTTCTGTTAGCTTTCTTTTATGAGTGTTTGTTGTCGTCGATGGTATACGTACATTGTTTACAAATATACGGTGGATTTCGGTGATTTTTCGTCGCCATGAAAAAAGAAATGCATTTTAAAAAAATTCAAAACATACGGATTGAAAATCCTTATGATTCATATGAACTAACAATAATGAATATTTGTTACTCACAGTACAGATGTCATAATATTAGTATCTATGAATACCCACTACCCATAAAATTATAAAGTTATAAGAGAGTGTTTGGATGAGAGAATTTAAAATTCTAAAAAAATTTAAATTCTAAGAATTTAAAATACTTCAATTGAAATTATTTTATTTTTAAAATTTTGTGTTTGGATAAAAAAAAAATTGTAAGGATGAAAGAAAATGAATGCAAACATAAAAGAAGATATGGTTGGTGTGCTTCCAAAGAGAAGAATATTAGTGCGGCATGGGAAGTCGTAGGGGAATCGGGACATGGCGGCGTACACCACCACACCCGATCACAACATTCAGTTAACGGCACAAGACATAGCCCAGGCCCTCCGCACCGACGAGCACTTCCGCCGCGTGATAGGCAGCGACAGATGTTTCCCTAACATGTGCAGTTCTACATGTCCCCCCATGCCCGCACCTGATCGACGTTCCGCAAGCTCATACGATGTTTCTTGAAGAAAAGGATCATCAATGTGAGGAAAGAGTCACGAGTTCGAAAATAGGATTTTGGAAACTTTCATGTGGAAGAGAGGATAAAAATTATAAAGGAAATACACAAATGTTTTGGAAAGTTATTCTATCAATAAGAGAATTTTAATTTCTTACCTCTTAGAAGAAAATTAAAATTTCACATTTTTAGTTGTTTAAAATTATGTTTTAAAATTTCAAAAATTTAAATTGTTCATAAAAAATCATCCAAACAATTAATTTTAAATTAAAAAAATTTAAATTCTTTGATAAATTACTTTTCTTAGTTAAAATTCTCTTTATCCAAACGCATCCTAAAAGTATTATTATATATATATATATATATATATATATATATATATATATATATATAATGAATTTTCATATTTGGACTTATGTTTTTCCTTTAAACTTATACTTTGAGATATTATAATTTTATTCGTACTTAGGATATATGTTTATTTATGCTTAATAGATACAAATGTCATGTTTAATTAGACGAATTCTAATTAAACATTCATAGATGAATTCTAATTAAATATTCATAAATATGTCTTTGATATACTTATTTCATATTTAATTATGTTGTATTAATATTTCTTTTTTTTTAAATACCCAAGGATATCCTTGAATATCAGAAAAATTCATAAATATTCTTCAAACAGGTACCCTAACAGGTAATAAATAAATAACAAATATAAATTTTCTCCAACATAAGTAGGAATGTCAATGACACTATACTTATACGCATCAACACAAAAGTATGTAAAGAATGCATAAGTTCAAATATTTTCAAGTTGGCTTAACCAAAAAAAAAAAAATAGATGACTTCTAATTAATAACATATTGTTTGCATGAATACACACTTACGTCGTTAGCCGGTAGGGATTCACTTGTAGGATTATCAAACTTGTGTTCATCTTGAACAAGGATTACGGACAACAATTTGACACCATAGATCAATTTTAATCAAGTTAAGGTAATGGACACATGAAATATACATAATATAATACTAAAAATTGATCAGTTGTATGACACTCGGCCGGGTAACTATGTTCGCATTGCTCCCGCTAAACATGAAGTTGCACAGACTAAAGCATATAAACCAGATTTTTCTTTTTTTTTTGCTATGCACATATAAACCAGATAGAAATATGCCTACATTTAACAAACTACATGAACTCGTATTTAAACATGTCAATTTTCATACCATTTTGTGATGCTTGATTTGCGGATAAATAAATTTAAATGGTGTAATTTAGCAAATCCATGTTTACCTACCTGGAATGAGTCAACAACTTGCATAAAATAAGCTCGGTGTAGCCAGCAATTCACCTCAAATACATATCCATATTCATCTCATTCCAATCAAGTCTTTTTTTTTAAAAAAAAAAAAGCATTTATATTTGATCTTTATCACCCCCCACATTTGTGTGAGATGGTGTGACTGGTACTAAGATGTATCAATCATTATTATTTTTTTTTCATATTAATTGTAAATAAAGCTTTCCAGTGGAATAAAGTATATATGAATTTAAGATAAGGTTCGCGTGGAACAAGTTTTGGTAAATTCCTAGTACATCTCATATACCTAAGTTTATCACACTTAAAGTTTCAAGCCCAAACAGTTTTTGGGCTTAGCCTCTACCCACAAATTATCTGACCCAATTCACCCAAACGATACATGGCTCACAAGTTACAATTCCTAAACTGGTACATTCAATGACACAATGAACTTTCCTTTCTCTATTTTTCCTCCCTCAAAGCAGAGATTTGAGAGAGAAAAAATCATAGAAATCCCGTGGTTTCAAATAATTTGTAACAATATTGCTTAAACAATCAATATATAACACAAAATCTAGTGCAGAATGTATGCCACGACCCTAACAGGAAGAAGATAATAATTAGCTAGGTCCTTGAAGTTGCATCCAAAAGCAACACGGTACTGAGATTCATTGGGTGCATGTATTTGGAGTCTCCAATCATGAATGTGTCCACAATCAATCTGTTTGCTCTCTCACTTGGATGGAAGGGGTCCCAAAATGCAAATACATCTCTGTTTGGGCACAGGTTAGACGCCGGAGTACACAGTCCAATCCCATTGTAAGGTCCTTGACCACAGCATGCAACTTTTGATGTGATAAAACCTACATGCATGTGAATTGTAAAGAGGGTAATTAATGCGTTCAAATTTAATATAGCTAGCTACCACGCTTCACGCTCCCAAATTACTGAACCGACAGAAACTGTTTGTTTAAAATTGCCCCAGTATAAAATGATACTATGTATTTGAGTATAAAAAATTACAATTGTGCCAAATAATACTTAATTATTCTAAGAATAATATTAATATGCTATAGTTATAATATGTCATGTGTTATTTAAGTGAGCCTGATATAATTTGTCATTACTCAGTGGTCAGTACATAAGAATTTTTCTTACAAGGAGTGAAACAGTGTTTGTGAGAAGCTACAAATTCCAACTTCTAGTTTAACGTCCGTTTGGAGGCTTTTAAACGTTAAAACAAACATACCCCATATCTCCATTGGGTGAATACTGAATAGCGTACCTACTGTGGGAGGTTGGCGGTTGGCCTTCTGAAGAAGGGCCCAAAGACTTAAATAACTAAAATAAGTAATGTAAGGACCAATACACGGCTCAGATATAAGAGGAATCATCTCATCCCAAAAGCTGAAGTTATTGTGCGAAAACACACCAATGATTTTACGTCTTACGATTGTTATCTGCCTTACTTGTTTATGGACCACACTCCTCTACGTGTTTGCTCTGAAAAACACTTGAAAAAGTACAATACTCGGCACATATCAACAAGGATGTGCAGAGTTTGACATAGGATTTTTAATATGGATCCTATATTGCACACCCCTAGTATCTGCATAAAATATGGATAACAATAACGATATATTTATCTCTTGTGTATTTTACTATTTTTAACTGTCTAATTTTAATTAAATTTTAAGAATAAATTATTGGTGATTCTATAGCATTAAGCCAACAACCATAACAAATTCAGAAATTAAAACATGTAGAACAACCACATATAATTGAGTAAATGCAGCAAAACAGAGATAGTACATACATACCGTACGCTTGTGGGTTACTAATAAAATCCATATTGGATTCGAAAGCATTGGCTGAAATGAAGACAACCGAACCAATTTCAGAGTTGAGTTGATTCACCAACTGAACGAGTTGTGGATTGAACAAAGCAGAAGCTTCTTGCAGCTCTGCTGCACACTCCCCATTTCTGCTACGCTGCGCCAGTTCTGCAGGCACGCAACCTAAAGGTCCCGTTCCAGTCACCAAAACTCGCCTTGCTCCCAACTCATAAAGCCTCTGCATCCACTTAATTAATTAACATAACAATAACAATAGTACTACATACATAGCAATAATTATTGGTGCTGAATAGTGAGCTTGCTTAAAAAAGCTGATAAGAAAGAAAAAAAAAGCCCGCTTAGAAAAGATAGTAAGGTACAAGACACATTTATAGTACGTTAGCCCACATGCTTCCTAGCTACTCAATGTTTATTTGATTTTTCACATATTTCCTCCTTTGAATATAATCCTGTTTGAGGCATAATCTTAATTCACCAAGTTTTGGAAGATTATTTCCTTTTGCTAGACCCAATTCTCCTTAATTAGTGCTACTCAATGTTTATAAATCGGTAGAATGAATGTTCAATTGGCTTCTAACAACCCGTCATGTCGCATCATAACTCAACTTGCTTCCCACAGGCACGCACACATCATACTATCATAAAATGATTCATTTCATATCTATATTATTACACTACGAAGTTCCCACCATTTCCTAATGTCAATAACTAATTAAGGGTTGGCATGTAATAGAAAACTATATTTCTTTTTTTAAAATTCAAGATTCGAATTCATTAAGACTATGTAGGTAAAACACCACTCAACTTGCTACATCTGTTGTTGAATTCGTGTCTTGTCCAACCCAGGTACAGCTCGTTTTTTTTCTGAGACACAATTAATCAACGGAGTCCTCTATTTGACAGAGGTGGATACGTATTTACCCAAGAATCACCAACGCTATTACTAGCTAGTACTACAAATGAATGCTAACAGTGATCTTTTAGGTGCGCGCTGGTTTTAATTTTAAGGCATATAATATATTACGTATTACACCTTCGAAAGTTATATTCTCAAGAATATTATTATTGGGTAATTTATAAATGAACATGTTCGGTGGGTAGGATTTATGAAAAGTCACATAATACATAGTAATATTATTATGAAAAGGCAAACACATCCACTACTCACTCATCACTATATAAATAAAGATCGAATAAACACATAATGTTATTTTCCCAAAAATCAGCAATGTCTACAAATATTTTTTTTCAAGTTTATATCAAGTATAAAAACTTCATATTTCAAATTACATTTTTTTTCTTGAAAATAACTCGATGAACCTTGAAAGTTAAAACAAACACACTCTTGAGATTAATAGGAAGATAACGGATGAAAAACACACCAAAGTGCGCACACACGTGTGAAAAAAAAATTGAATTTTTAAGACTATGTTTTGGATTAAAGATTGAAAAATATTTTCACAAATATCAATGCACAATTGTGAATTCTAATTCACAAAATGAAGAATGAAAAAATTGTTGTTTTGAATAAAAGTACCTTTGGCTTCTTCCAACTTTAATCCAAATTAAGAAAACTTTTAAGGTTTAATACTGTTTTAGTTTATTATAATTAATATATTTTTAAATTATGAAAATCATGTTCACATCATTTTTTATTATCATTTATAATCATAAAAAGGGAATTTGTTAATTAATTATTTTCTTTGCAAATTCTCAAATGAAGATAGTATGATATTTATAATTATTTGTAAAAAAGAATGAACATGACTTATTCCCAAACTATATATAGATTTTTCAAAGGAAAAATATACTTGAACACTTAAAATATTATTTAACACTAATGAGAGAAAGAAAGAAAAAATATTGATATGATGATAGGTGATGCAATGTGATACGAAGAGAGAAATAGAAAGAAAAAAAAAATAGATGTATTAATGAGGTGTTTAAAAATTATTGTTCTTGTTCAAATTGTTCCTTTGCCTAAAGCTGTTGGCTATTCTTTTGGATGGTTCATCAATGTTGTGTATATACGGTTATATGCATGGCAAACGTACCGTTAGCCAGAATTAAAAAAAGGGATAATACTATTAATACTATAATAACAGCAACAGGAAAAGAAGTGAAGGATAGCAATACCACAAGAATTTTGCGATACTCGGAAATAAGGTATACAACATAGTTTGGAAGTGCAAATTGGCGTGATCTTGCAGAGAATGGCACCAAGTAATAGTTGTTGACAAAATCATTGCCACCTAAGGTTATGAGTACTAGTGCTTGGTTGACCAGTCGTTGAGTCTGCTCTGGTCCAATTAGTGCACTCACCCTTTGTTGATACTGCTCAAAGTACTGTAATTGCCTGCTGATTCGGATTATGTTTATCTGCAAATGTAGATTATACTATTATAGCATTTTAATGGCCTCATTCAATACCAGTATCTGTCAAACAGCATAAAACTAGCTTGAACAGAGGATGCATGCATATTTGCCTTAATTGGTCCCTGCTCCTCTTTTGATTAAACAGGAATGTTTAAAAATAATAACTTGTTGGAGAGAAAAAAAAACAAAGTAAAATAAAATAAATTTCTTTAATAAATTGAAATTAATTTTTATATAAGTCATTTCCTGATATTGTTTTTGATTCTTACAAATAAAAATAAAAAAGTGTTAAAGTTTTCACTTCTCTTGCTTAGCTATAACTTGATTTTAACTTATCCATAAATTAATTTTAATTTATAAAAAAAAAATCATTTTATCCTTTTATTTTATTTTATAAGTGTTTATTGATAAATAAATAAAAATTCATGTCTGCGTGTGTGTATTATTACTTAAATAAAAAGTATAACCAAAACAAAAACTAAAATAAACTTATCGGGGTTGAATTAGCAAAATCATTCATCACAACTTAAAAAAAAAAATGGCTTACAAACTGAATTCCAGTGTCATTGAGAATTCCTATCCCAGCAGAAGCAAAATTGGCACCAACGAGTAGCCTCTCTCCATCGAGCTCGCGACTTAGATACGGCAGTGTGGGTTCTGACCCAATTTTCTCACCTACATGTATGACGCACTCATAATAAGTATATATTTATTATATATAACGGACAATAAATATTGTAGCTTAGGATATAGTATATCAAATTAAGAGTATTAATTAAAACATTACAAAGCATAAAAACATGGAACTGAAAGCAACAGAAACCAATTAATTAGGAAGAATGACATAAGTACATAATTAGGGACCCAACTGATAATGTCCGGGATATTGAGGCCATTAGAGAAACGGCCAGTGGCCCTGTGAGTGGGATAGTCAATTCCATAAGGATATGAGTCGGCACGAGCAGTGGTGAATAGGTAGTTATTGTTGCCATTGTCAACTAGCGAATCACCAAAAACAAAGAATGCTCGAGCCTCAGCTTGTGGAACAACAACAACAATGTTGTTCCAAGTGATCAACACAAGCAAACATAGAAACATAGAAGAACCAAAAACCCTTGCTGGATTGTTTTCGACCATATTATGGATAGTATGTAGTGTCTACAAAGGTACCCCCTCAGCAAATATGCTAAATGTTTAACCCTCGGTAGATATATCTGCCTCTATAAATTACTAGTATATATTGAGATAGAAACATTGCAGTACCTTTATATAGAGCTTATTGGTTGTGATATTTGATGTGCCGAATTAAATAGCTTCTGCTACCACTAGCAGATGGAGATAACGCCCATAATAAAGAGAGGCCTATCAAAACTATTCCGAATTCAATTCTATGTACCACAGTTCATGTGCGTTAAATGCATCATGGCCACCTTACAGGTAGATGTGCGTGCCTTTTCTATCTTCTCTCATTTTCATCGTTTTCTTATAAATGTCAACAAATAAAGAGATAAAATTAAGAATTAATGGTTTTGATTACTTTTATACATGGAATATTTCACATTTATTGTCTTTTACCTAAGTTTTTGTTTATCAACTATTTGAAGGATCTGACTTCTCTGTTGTTCTTCTTGTGTTGTCCTTTTAAAACTATACAGTTTTAATGATTTTTAAAATTAAATGTTATCATTAAATATTAATATAATTGTCATGTAATGTTATTTTGATGAGACAACAAAGAAGGGACAACAAAGAAATCAAATTCCTATTTAAAAATGGATGTCAATTTAATTTTATTGGTACAGTAGTATGTAAGTTCTATATATAACAGATCAAAGTCCACGGTTGCCATTAAGGATATGTATAAGAAAGAGGAGGAGGAATTGGTTCTTACGATTTGCATTGCATATCATGTAGTATGCCTTCACGAGTAAGATAAATAAATAAATTGCAATCTACCACATTCAAGCCTCTTCAATACTTGGTCTCTCTTGTTCCCAAATTTCCCTACCTAGTTAACCTGTACACGGATCTTGTAGAAATTGGATTAATAAATAACAGTCCATGTGGGCCATGGCCCATAGGCCTTGTATCTCAACAATAGATTTAAAAAACTAATCCCCCTACTTTTTTTTTAAATCCACCTACGTGCAGGTTGCCAATGATGACCTTGTGCTAAAAGCCTAAAACATGGCATGAACCATAGGGCAAACTTCCTTCAAATATAAGGCATTATATTATTATTAGTTTTTTTTACACTTTTACTCCTTTAAATATTACAATTGTATTATTTTAGTTCTTTTTTGTTCTAATTGCGCAAATATTTTTTTTTTCAAGTGTTACATTATCATTGTACAATTATCTTTATTCTATTAGTCTTTCATTAAATTTTTAACAAATTTTATTGACATAACATTTGATGATAATATGACAAATGACCATTGTCTGATAGATATGTTAACATTATTTAATTATATTTTTGGTTCATCATGATTGTGATGTTAGAGGGAACAAAAATGTGTTTAAGACGCATAAGCATGTGTAAGACTCATTAATTGTTACATCCTTAACATTCATTATTTAGTGTGACATCAACAAAATTTGTTATATATTTTATAAAATGACCAAAATTACACAATTGACATACTTAGATTATTTAATTCACACATTTAAAACTTGGAATACAATAATCATACCTTGAGTTAATGTTAATAATGATTGTCCATTCAGTCATTAATTATAAATTATCAACTACTAAGTGTGTTTGTTTCTCCATTTGAAAACCTATTGAAAGTCAATCTAAAGAATTGGCTTGTCACATTTGGATGCCAATGAAAGTATGACACGGGGAAACAAATCGACACTAACACTACAATAAATAAGGGTTTTTATATTCAGATGTTTTAAGACACTAATGTAACGCTTTTCGTTATAATAACAACCCATAATAAAAATATACTTTAAAACATCCACAGAATAAGATTTAGAAATTTTCATGATTTGAAATATTTCAAATATTATAAATAAATGAGTTCTTACATAAACAAATAATTTTATTCTTAAATATAGGCATCTACAAAGTTGAATTAACAATAAACTAAGTCTTTAATTTTTCCTTGTCTCAAAAGCTTCTTCCTCGAACTCTAAAAACAACACTTTTAATGAGATAATACTCTCATTGAATAAAACAAATTTTAAAAGAGCTCATTGTTCTCAACTAACGCTATAATCAAACAATCCAACCATGATATCCACAAAATTAAATTAATAAACACACATATATGCTTATAAAACAACCACAAATTTATTCACACAACAAAAAAATATTCCAATAAATAAACACCAACACTTCAATACATTCAGATTCTCTAAAAGGTCTATGAGCTCATATTCATACAATAACTTCTCGTTGTCTTTCCCATCCTAAATGAAGGTATTAAGAATCTTTTTTTCATCTCATATGAGAGTATATATTATCTCATCCACATCGTAGACAAAGATATCTCATTTTTTTTTTCTCCATCATAGATATGGGTATCTCATGTATATTCAATCCTCAAAATAAAATACACAATGTCGCCACTTTCTAGAAAATGATGATCAATTCATACATAATTACAAAAACATTATTCCAAATAAATACTTTAAATCCATACACACTAATAACTCACAAAGTCATACATAAAATTATAGCATCTCATGAGTCAAATAATAATTATCTATGAACTAAAACACACACATGTACCCAAACATATTTTAGTTGATATATATTATAACTAAACACAAAACTCAAACAAGTTGTTTTATGAATTTTCAAATAAATTTCAAGATTTAATATGCAACTAGTGAAGATTTGTACTTTGCAATAACCTTTTTTTGTAAAATTAAATCAAACCCCATGAATAGTAAAAAATACATGTTAGTATAATTATATCAAACACTTAAACAACTTTGTGCAATAATATTATGGAACCTAACTTTTGCAATCACCATGGGGATTATTCACGCAATGATTAATTTATCATTTTATTAATTTATGACCGTAAACTCAAAAAGACACGTTCCTAAAAATCTATGTCATGAAGTTTAGAAGAAGAAAGCTATTATACTCACCTCTTAAAGCACATAGTAATTAACGTGTTATGTGCTTATTATTCATCTTCTCCATTTACTGGGTCAACAAGATTCTCTTTGTTTTTTCTTTCTTCTCAAACTTATATGATCTACTAATTTTCTACTTTTGGGTGAGATAGTTTATAAAATTCTAGAAAAAAAGAATTGAATTGTCTATCCTTATATAATACAAAAATATATGATTTAAGATTGGATCACATGAGATATATTATCAATAGATTTGACTAATTAAATCTTTTTTATCTTTTTTCTACTCTATTATCTAGATTTATCTAATTATTAATCTCATATAATATTTTATTTTATTTCAAGATATATATTAAGATAAAACATGTTAATATTTAAATCGTTTTAAATTGTCACAAGTTAAAATATAACAAATATCTTATTTAAACTAGATATACACTACTACATTATTATTATAATAATTATCTTTACAATAGTAGTAATCTTTTAATCCTTTTATTTATCTTTACACTTTCTTTTGTAATTATAAAATAATCGCAATAGTCTTATATCAAAAATTTAATTTTTTTTATTGATAAAATAATTATTCAACTCGATCAATTTTAAATAAAGTAATTAAAATAAACATATTTTTTATTCAATTATTTCAACGATATTTAATACATCAAAATATAAGCATTTCAACTATACCCACCCACACACACACATACATACCAAGCTGGTCAATATAAAATATGGTGTTTTTTTCTCTCTAAATAAGAAGCGGGTTGATAAATAGCATGAACAAAATATTAAATAATATTAAATTCAGCATAATAAATGTTTCAAAATTTTAATTTTTGTAAATTAATTTTGGCAACTGAAACCGATGAAATTTAATTTTGTTTAGTGACCAAATCAGAGACAGATAAATTTATTTACTTAATCTTTTTCAGTTATCATTATAGTCGCTATGTAGCTACCAATTATATATTCCAAAAGCCTATTTTAAAATAACTTAAAACGAAATTCATAGAGATCGAATACAGACATTTTTGGTCAAGAAAAGCATCAGCAATGCACTATTTTACATTAGCAACCAAGGTTTTGCTGGCCATCTCTATTCGGTCGTTAGTTAAGTCGTTAAAGTTATAAAACTTTCACTTACAGTTTTTCTTTTTAATATTGTATTTCATTTTTTAAATAATTAATAATAATAGTAATGAATAAAAAAATCAAGTAATAATTAATAAAAATAAAAAAGTGTAAATAAAATAGAAATTTATAAAATCTATGATCCTAGAGTAATTCCCTGCAACAACTCATTTAATTAAAAATCTTGGTGTGGTGATTTCAGCTCTTCTATATGCATCAAGTAGCATATTGTTTCCTTAACAACTCATTTAATTAAAAAAAAAATCTAAAAAAATGTTGAGAATTAATTTGTAGAATTTAATTACAATACATTTATAACATAAAAGTCACAAATCTTATTCGGAGTACTTTCTTTTCCAAGCTTAGTTGTAATGAGACTTCAGTTTTTTTTTTTACAATAATTAATTTTAAATATGTTATGAGTTGAGTGTTGACTTTTATAAGTGAAATGTAATTTCTAATTATGAAGTTATGAATATTATGTTTTTTTTAATATTGCTTAATATACTTCATTTAAAATTATTATTATTTTTAATTATTATTAGTTCAATCATAATTCATCATTATTTGTGAATCTATATTTTTCAAAAATTAAGAGAGATTATTTGTAGGAGTAGATGAAAGAGTTTGTGTATTTTGAAAGATAAATGATCATCAAACCAAATTTTTAAATTTGTTTCACCTTCAAACATGTATGTTGAGCTTTTTGTTATCCTCGATGCAATGTGTCATGCATGAAATAATGAGTTTAAAGATATCATTACAAAGACAAACTTTTTCAATTTCTATCAATCTGATTGAGTATCAATTATCTTCATTTTATTAGTTTCAGATGATAATTGCATATGTTAAGTCACTCTTGATTCTTCAATGGAAAATTCATATCATTCATTCTCTGTAAGAAGCAAATGTTTGCACTAATATTCTTACGAAGAAGAAAATTTTTATTCATCATTAGGCACACTATAACTTTATTTTGATGATATTTTATCTTTTATAACTACTTATGCATTTGACATAATCTTTGTGCGCTTATAAGTCTGTTCTTTCATTTTCGTCATTAATAAAAAATGAGTTTTCACCTTGATGTGAAAAATAAAAATACCTAAGTTTGTTATGAATGGATCATATCTTTTATAAAGTTTGAGTTATAAATGAGTTGGTAACTTTTTATTGTAAATTATAAACGTGAAAACGTATTATGATATTCTCTTTCTTCTTGTAGTGATTAAATTAATATTTTCTTCTTTAATATTTTATTCATTTAAACTATCTTTTATTTTATTTATATTTTTAATTAATGCTCAAATTTCTCAGGTTAATAATGAAAAAAATGTATTTACAAACTATTGTTAAAAAATTACAATAATTTGAAATAACTTTAAAATTTAATTAAAAAATTTAAACATTTTTTCTCTTTATTTATTATCCTTGATAACAAAATATTTTATTCACTTATGCTAAGGAAAAAACCATATATCAAGAATCTTAAATAGTAAGAAGTCAACAAATGTTTATCCATTTTTTTCAGGGGAGGCTGAAATTAACAAGAAAATACATTCAATTGATCTTATGTGTACAATTTATATATATATATATATATATATATATATATATATATATACAAAATTTTTTAAAAAATATAAATTATTCATGTGCTTATTTCAATTTTTTAAAATAATCAAAGAATATAAAATACAAGCAAAATCATAAATTATTTTGAATAGCTTCTTATAAAATCAACACATTCTTTTGAAAAAAACACTATAATTATAAACAAATACAAATTAACTTCTATTTTTTCTAAAATCTCTACAAGATAATCACAGTATCCTTTTTGTTGAATGTTAGTATTAATTATTTTCAATTATATTATTTAGTATTAAATATTCTTTTCTTGTTTTTGTTTTTTTAACGAGTATTTTTAAGCAATTTTAAAAAAAGATTATTTTAAGTAGTAAAGTTTTCATTTCTGTATACATCATAAGTGCATATCATTCCTGTAAAAAAAGTGCATATCATTAATGCTTGCAATTTCAAGGCACGTGACTAAAATAAATAAGATGGACGAATGGTCTAGTCGGTTCATTAACTAATTTAGTAATGTACGTTCACGAGGCTTGACCGCCAATTAATCTAAACTTGGATTTGACTCATTTGAATTTGACCAAGTAAAATACGAGTAGTACTTTATGACAATGACCTTAATTTTTTAAGTAATTTAGATTTTTCTTTATATGTGATAATCAGAAATATATACAGAAAATTTATAATTACTTACCTATCCTGAAAATGACTGAATTAGGAGAAACACTTGCGCCAACATTATCCTAAACATGAAATGTTAGACAAAGCAAATAAGATGATGTCACGCCATTACAATTATTATAAAATAATGTTAAATTAAAAAATTATTAGCATTTCTTTTTCCATGTCTTTCGCTCTTTCCCTTTCTCCCTCTGATCATGTCTCTCACCGGCGAACCACCACCACCACTCACGGTGAGCCTCCCTGCCTTCATCTCTCTCTTTTGTTGTTGTGTAGTGTAAGGATATGCATTCTCCGGTGGTGGTTGGAGGGTTGCCATCAGTGTTCTTCTGCCATGGTTTTTGTACGGATTTGTGCTTTTGGCTTTCTCTTTCTTCTTCGATGATTCGAAAATGCGCGACGGAACCATAAAACCCACTAAAGCTGTCGGAATTTCACGGAGAAAGAACGAAAATAAAAACGGTGAATATCTTCATCGTGAAATTTTTTTCTACAATGCACGCTAGAATCCTCCTTCTTATATAATATATTATGTTTGCCTATTAAAAGAAATAAAAGGATAATTTTACCTTATTTCATTTCACTTAATTCCGTTGCACATTTCACTTTTTACGTCGTGCATATTTTTTCTCTCATAAATAATGAAGCTTATAATTACATTTAAGTGTTTAACATCTTTTTTTTCTCATATTGCAATCCCTAAAAAACACCCGTAACTGATTTTAATATGATAATAAATTTTTAAAATAAGTTTATTTTAGAATTAAAAATTAGAGAGTAAATTAAAAAACTAAAAATCTGGCTGTTAGTTGTTAACAATTTTGAAATTCACATGTTACAATTAGTTAAAATTGTATTTTTATCCCCTGTTTATTTCCAATTTCGGTTTTAGTCTTCATTTAAATTTATTCATGAATTTAATCACCCAATTATGTAGAATTTTGTAAATTTGATCCCCAAATTCAAATTTGAACATTGACTATTAGATATAAATATTAACTGTCACGTGTTATCTTTTGATTGGATCGTGGACAGGTGCATCATTTTAACCTCTCACAAACCTACAAAAATAAAATCAGAAGGGAAATAAATCCAAAATATATTATATTACCTCCCGTCAAAGAATAATTTATAACAAACACAACATAACAATCTTACATATAAATTCTAAGAATCTATATAATGCATCAAGAAGAATTTAAAGCAAACTCAACATGACATTCTTACATATAAATTCTATGAATCTATATAGTGCATCAAATGATAAAACATACTCACCATAAGACTACCATTTTCCAAGCTGGTGGTATATCTCAGAATCCAAGAATCCCAGGCAGGAGCCCGTGTTGTCGAAGCATATGTCTATAGCAATTTAAGTATAATCATAGGAACAAAAAAAAAAAAAACCAACAAAGAAGTCTTAAATTTGAGGCTCACTTGCGTACAAACAAGTTTTATGGTTCCTCCATTTCCGACAGGAAACATAATAAAAACTTCTAGGCCTCAACAGTCACAAAACCAAGATGGATGATCTTTAAGGATCTCTTCAATTTGTTCAGTGGTTCCTTCATTTCCAATCGTAAATGTTTGGGGATTTTTTTGATAAGTTTTTATGGTTGGGGTAAAAAAAAATTACGACACTCTGTTTAAATGACGTACCTATTCATGGTTCAATCAGAATGTGAGATGTGATAATCAACGTTCCCTTATAACAATCAACGTCTAAATTTGGGTCTGGGGATCAAATTTATGAGATTTTACACAATTGAGAGACTAAATTCGTGAATAAATTTAAAGAGAAACTAAAATCGAAATTATAAATAACTAGGAGAACCAAAAATGCAATTTTGCCTTACAACTAAAATCCACTCCCAAAGACGTCTTAATGTAAAGTGAAACTTTTTAAAACCTTCTAGATTTTTAAAAGGAGGCATAGATCATGGCATTTTGTTAGAAGAAAAAAATCAACATTATTTTCCTCTTTGTAGACTCAAAATATGCACTTAATAGAAATAGAAAAACAATAATGGAGAATAGAAGAATGATACAATAATTTTTCACATGGAAAATCCTTTCTATGTGAAAGGTAAAAACCACGGGACAAAGTCTTTAAATATCTCTATTATTAAAAGTAAGATTACAATGTCTCTCTCAATACAAGAGAATATCTATTAACCTCACCCAACAATGATGGTTTACAAATTTTCTCAACTTCCATCAAGTGGGGTGAAAACTATAACTTTCTTTTTGATTATCACTCTTGTTTTGCTTCTCTTTGAACTAGATGCTCAAACTCTTCCCAAGCCTCCGTATTTATAGGAGAGGATAGTGGCTTCATTTAAGAGTGAGCAGTGGATAACAATAAATGAGTTACATTCATAAAACTCCTTGTAACTCTAATATTTAATTTTCTAAGTGGAGTGTGTGAGTCTCAAAGTCAAAGAAATCAATTCCAAGCCCTTGAAAAACGTTTCACAACTTCCTATAAATGTTCTGGAATGTTCTCTTCAATTTTTCATACATTTAAATTTGCATGTTTACTTTAACATGGAGAATTTCCAACACATTTCTATTTCATGTACATTTCTATTCGATATTTACGAAATGAAATAACCATTTATTGTTGTTTGCAATCACCATTTTACTTCTTAAATAAAATCATAGTCACCATT
This sequence comes from Glycine max, assembly GCF_000004515.6. NCBI lineage: Eukaryota > Viridiplantae > Streptophyta > Magnoliopsida > Fabales > Fabaceae > Glycine > Glycine max. The sequence continues at coordinate 45,982,396 of NC_016090.4, read as the reverse complement.
TTAGTAAGGAAACTGCTATTAAGGCCCGTTAACTAGATTACTGGATCCTGCACCTCATTTTTTCTTCTTCTTATTACACCCTATATGAAATTAAAAACAATCCGAGCAAACAAAAATACCTTTTTTTTGCCACTTTTACTGATTGATGAGGAACGTCCCTTCTCCGTTGGCGGCGATCGATCCTTCCTTATAGAGTTATTTAAGAAATCTTTGTAAAATTTTAAAGATTTTCTAGATTAACAAGGAAACCAACAAAATGTTAAAACCTATAATTCTTATAAACAATAGATAAACAATGTGTACCTTTTGTCATAATGAGATTTTTGTCCGATGTACTTTGATTTTTTGGAAAAAGAAAGAAACAAAATTTTACTTTATTGATTATTTTTTCTGTCTCTCTACATTGTGATAACTAAAACATTTTTCTATTAGAAATGAGACCTTGTTTCATAATAGTGGATATTAATCCCTTTTATAACCATTACTTTCATTACTAATATTTATTTCTATTTTTTTTATTCTAATTATAATTTAATCCTTAATTATTTATTTATTAGTTCCTATATAAATCATATGAACAATCTTATCCATAGCAGAAGGTCCCAAGCTATTGGCAAACTCTCTATTAGTGACCTTCCAGAATGTATAATTCGAGGCATTAACAAATATAAGATATTATTCTTGAATTTATAATCCAGAGTATTAACAAACATGGTCTGGAATACTCTATTCCGAAGACTTTTAACAATGTTCCAGATTGAGTAATCCAGATGACATGATTTACTAATCCGACATATAATTTTAACAATATGGAACGAATAATCTGGAGCCAAAATTTATATTATGGATTAATAAATCCATAATTGATGGTTAATGTTTTGATTTCATTCCAAACCAATTCAATCGCCCCTACACCTGCTAGTGCCAAAACTTATGAGTGCAGTCGCATACAAATTCCATTTCACCCTATTATTGCATGACGCGAGCTGAGTGAGGAGACAACGAATTTGTTGACGGGGAGTTTGGAAGAGATAGATAGATAAATGGAGAGAGAGAGGCAGGAGTGAGTGCTCGCCGTATCACATTGTTCTATTTGATATTTGCGTTAAACTGTTGACAATTTCATTTTGACTGATTATGTTGATCAGATATATACTTAAAAAAGTGTTCATTTTATCGTTGAATTAATGTTTTGCTGTTTGTTCACAGCAACAGTCGCCGGATTAATGCCGATGGGCAATGTGGGGAAAGAAGGTGGAAGGCAATATAGGGATATTAAAAATATAGGAGTGCAGGAAGCAAAAGACCGTTAACTAGTAATCCTGACGGCCCAAAAGCCTATTCGAATGGTCCTTCGAGATCCAAAAAAAAAAATAGAGAAGCAAGAGAATAGAAAATAGAAAAAAAGAAAAAAAGTTGTCGTTGGTTTGTTTTTCATTTCAACGAAAGTCTGAACCGAACACGACAGGTTCGAGCTATAGCAGTAGTACCCAAAACCCTAGCTAATCTCAGTAGTGAGGAACTGAAACACACTCACTGTGGCAGAAGAGGAAGCGTCGCTGCTGCATTATTAATCAGATTTTGAGCTCCGCAATCTCCTTCGGATCTTCCCGTTTTCTACAATGGCGGCGGAATCATTGCAATCTCTCGTTTCCCTCTCCGAATTGGTTTCCACTTCCTCCACGAACCACCGTGTTCGGATATTCCGTCGCGAAATCCCTGCGTTCTTGAATTCCTCTACTTCAGGTCAGCACCCAAGCCATCGCACTAACACGCCATTTCCATTTCCATCAACCAACATTGCGCTTCACTTCCAAAACGACGAGCGTTTAATCTCGAACGAGGCTTTGTTTTTCTTCGCTATTGCTTAGCAAGATAGACATGCATCGCACGGTCTGAATGCGTGATTTGTTTGTCATTCAACATAATCGTTTTGGTCTTTTTTTTTTTGGCAGAAATGTCAACGGAGCTCGCTTCGTTACTCACCGATATAATATTCAGAACGGTTGCGATTTACGATGATCTTAGATCGAGGAAAGCCGTTGATGATGTGATTGTGAAAGCCTTGGGTGGAACGGTGTTCATGAAGACTTTTGCAGGAGCTCTCGTTCAGAACATGGAAAAGCAATCCAAGTTTCAATCTCACGTTGGGGGCTATAGACTTCTCAGCTGGTCGTGTCTACTTCTGAGCAAGAGCAAGTTCGCCGCAGTTTCTAAGAATGCTCTGTGTCGAGTGGCTGCCGCGCAAGCTTCTTTGCTTAGCTTAGTTTTGAAAAGGTCTTTTCGGGAGCGAAGGGCTTGCAGGAAAAAGTTTTTCCATTTATTTTCTCAGGTTCAGCTCAACTTCATTCTTTTTATTTTATTGATGCTAATACTAATACGTGTGTTGCTTCCTCAATTTCATGCTTTTAAGTTTTGACCTCTTCCTTTTCGATTATATAATGTATACTAAAAATTATAGTGTAATTTAGATGTTTATGCTTGTTATCAGTTGCCGGATATTTATAAAGTCTACATGGAAGAGCTTAGAAATGGCCGAATTCCTTTCAAGGATAGTCCGGAATTATTAATGCTGTTGCTGGAGTTCTCAAGTCGATCTCCGTCTTTATTTGGGGAATTCAAGGTCAGTGGGTGCACATAAGTTTTCTGGTTTGTGTTTGCATTCGGTTTATGTTAACGTCATAGTGTCTGATGTAGTTCTTTGCTCCTTACAGCCAGCATTTCTTGATATATATGTTAATGCAATACTGAGTGCAAAAGAAAAGCCAGGAAAGAGTCTTACTGAAGCATTTCATCCACTTTATTTGCAAATGTCACATGAAGATTTTCAAAGTATTGTGATACCATCCTCTGTTAAAATGCTAAAGCGCAACCCAGAGATTGTGTTGGAGTCTGTTGGGATTCTGTTGAAGTCTGTTAACCTTGATCTGAGTAAATATGCTGCTGAAATTCTTTCGGTAGTATTAGCACAGGCTCGACATGCTGATGAAGGGAGAAGGGATGGGGCATTAGCTATAGTCCAGAGTCTGAGCCAAAAATCTAGCAATCCGGATGCATTAGACACAATGTTCAATGCTATCAAAGCTGTTATTAAAGGTATAAAATGTCACTATGCTTGTGTTGTTGGTTTGTTATGATGCCTACTAAACCATTTGGAGATTGTGGGTTATCTAGAGTTTTGATTGACAGTGCTAGTGGTGCTGTTGTAATATATTTTGACCGCACAAGTTTCATTCTGAATAGGCTCTGAAGGAAGGCTGGCTTTTCCATACCAGAGAGTTGGAATGGTGAATGCGATACAAGAATTGTCTTATGCACCTGATGGAAAATACCTCATCAGTCTGTCTCGCACAATATGTGATTTTCTTCTATCATACTACAAGGATGATGGTAAGCACATGATGTAATATTCCTTTTCGTTATATATATAATATATTTCTTTACTAAGTTTGTCTTTTGCTTTTTTATTCAATGTAGAATAAAATATTATTAGAAAGAAAAGAGAGAAAGGTAAATATTTGGAGAAGGGATCAGATATCCTCCTAAACAGTAACCAGACAAATGAAAGTAAAACAATAAGCTAAAGAGACTAAAAAATCTAAAGAGCCGTTTAACCACTTATATATCTATAGTGGAATTCCCCGAAAAGCAACCCTGGTTTGACCACCTAGGAAATTCAATACACGATCCTATCCCCTTACGTAACTTAGGGCAATGGGGGCATTGTTGAAATACGAGTGTTCCTCTCCAACCACATATAACAGACATCTGCTGAAGCTGCACATTGCCACAAAGCTTGGCATTGAAAACCTTTAAAGTATATCTCAAGAACTTTTCTAATGTGAAAGACTGAAAGGACACGTTCAATGTACACCAAGTGGCCCAAACAAATTATAATAATGCAGAAATAAATGATATTTCTAATTAGACTTGCACATAAATTAGGATAAAAAGTTGTCTTAGGTAAGTGAATATGCAGCATGTCATTTGTAATGCTTTTAAATGCCAGAGAGTATCAATTGGTATTTCTCATTATTCTTAATGTAAATCAATGAGTTACAAAGGAGGTGGGGTGACTGTCACTGATCATTATTTGGTCAGCTCTCTTCCGCTGGACGTTTTGCTTTTTGGTATTTATGATGTGTTTGGATAAACTCTGAAAAAAACACTTTCATGATATAAGTTTGTTTTTAAGCTACAATTTTAACATTTGATAAACAAACTAACTCTATTCCTTTTTTAAGTGTTGTTTTTTTGGAAAACTTTTGTTCCTATTTATCTGTTATTTTCACAGTTCAAGATAACATTAATTGTTTTTTTTGTCAATTATTCCTTACTTTCCACCTAATTTTTAATTATTTAATTCACATTTATTGTGAAGGCAGAAATAGAAAATAACTAATGTGTATTTATTGTGCAGTAAAAAGGAAAAAGGGTAAAATAGGTAACTTCATAACTATTTTATGAGGAGTGATAAAATTTATTGTATTTCTTTGTTGCTGTGCAAAAATCTTAAAAGACTCTTAAAAAGGAAGAAAGGTGGTAATACTTTTTTTGTTTGGTATTTTGTTGTTTTACAAGCTTATTTAATTACTTTAAAATTATTTATGATGTTTCTTTTAATTTGAAAGAGCTTTTCTACTTGACAATATCCCTTGCAAACAGTTCTTTATAAGGAATTAATGATCATATTATTTGGTGCTGAATCATGCTCTACACTTAATTGACAGGAAATGAGGAGGTTAAAATTGTGATTTTGTCAGCTATAGCTTCTTGGGCAGTTAGATCTACAGATATCATTCAAGAGAGTTTGGTTTCCTTTTTGGCTTCTGGCCTCAAAGAGAAGGAAACTTTAAGAAAGGGTTTTCTGCGCAGTCTACATGCTATATGCAAAAATGAAGATGCTGTCTTAAAGGTAACCTTTTATTATGATTATTTGTAATTGCTTGTTAATTTATTTCATGCATACTATGTGAACATCATTCCCTTATGTTTCAACTATATTTTTCAGATGTTACCTTTGATTGGCACTCTTATGCAACTTGTTAAAACTGGCTTTACAAAGGCAGTGCAACGTTTAGATGGCATATATGCATTGTTACTAGTTGCGAAGATAGCTGCTGTTGATATCAAAGCTGGTTTGTATTAGTAGAAATCTTTATATTCTTTAATATTGAGTACTAGCTTATTTCTGTTTTATTTATTTATTTTTTGCCAAAACTTTTATTTGTTCAACTGTGTTTACTTTCCTAGAGGAAACATTGGTAAAGGAAAAGATATGGGCTCTGATATCACAAAATGAACCTTCTGTCGTGCCAATTTCTATGGTGATTACTCAGCTAAAAATTGTTAATAGCATTACCCAAGTTTTATTCTACATATCTGAAAAGATGCTCTGCAGGCTTCAAAGCTTTCAATTGAGGATAACATGACATGCGTTGATCTACTTGAAGTGCTTCTTGTGGAACATTTACAATGGTAAATTCCATTATAATGCTAAAAAGATGACCATAGTTTTTGCCTTTATGTGTTGTATGCTTGACTATGCTTTGTTTTCTTGGTTCTGCAGTACATTGTCCAATTTCTCGGTCAGATTGATGTTACAGGTAAAGCACTTTGCATTTTATCAGATTCCTATATTTGGCTTGCTAAATTGACGCATTCATTGTTAACTTCACGCAGTTAATGATCTTTTTTATGTGTCATCCGAGATGGGATATTAGAAGAATGGCTTATGATGTTGCCAGGAAGATTATCCCATCTGCTCCACAGTTATCTAAAGATCTATTGTTGGAATTTTCGAAGTACCTTACTTTGATTGGAGAGAAACATTTAGCTTTAAAAACAAGGTAAATAGTTGATGTTAGAATGACCTGCATATTTGTCAGTTAAATTTGTATAAGTCAGCTGGACTTAGATGTGTATATTTCAGAAAGGTACCTCTCTTTGGTAGTAAAAGTTGCATATTTTGCTATTAGATTATATTGGAAAAAACCTAAGTCCCTCATCGGCTAGAGATAGTGCTAAGATAAAGTATATAAGTGGGGGCAACCCTCACCCTATGAGTTTGCTTTTGGGGTTGAGTTAGGTCCAAATCCACATTCTTAGAGATTTGGACCTACCAAAAGCTTAGTGTTTCTCCTGTCCAGTGGCCACAAATTATCTGGAAGTTTCCTCTTCAAGTTCCCCTTTAGGGTTTTTGTTGCTTTTCTAAATTATTAGGCTAAATTGCAATTTTGGTCCCCCTATTTCTAAATCAAGACATTGAGTCCTCCTATTTTAAAAAATAAGCAATTTTGGTCATTTCTTCTGGTGACCGTTAGTTGACCATCCAAAGTCAAATGTTGACTTTGATGTGGCATAATGATGCTATTGTGGAACTTACGTAGGCAATTAGCATGATGCTTATGTGAAAAAAAAATTAAATGAAGGGAAAAATAAAAAGTGTCTTAATAGGAATTGAACTCATAACCCTTTATTTATAGACAAGACAATAAACCACTAACACTTATTTTGTTTAGTTAACTACATTAGCATTATTTTCTATGTATCATTAGTCAATTGTTATTATTATTTTTTTTTCAAATTATCAAAATTTATAATTAAAATATATTTAATATATAAACCTTTTTAATTTTATTTTATATCATTTTATATGTTTTTATTTTTGTGTAGTTTACATATTTTTATTTTACCAATTTATAATTAAATTTCATAAATTAATATGAAAATTATTTACATTATTTTTTTAAAATTGATTTTAATATACAAATTATTTTTACTCTAATTATTGACGTAAAATTAAAAAAGATTAATAACTTTTGACTAATAATTTGTAGAAAATAGTGTTAATGTAATTAACTAAATAAAGCAAGCATCTTAGTAGTTTATTGCTTTGTCTATGAATAAAGGGTTATAAGTTCAATTCCTATTAAGACACTTTTTATTTTCACTTCGTTTAATCTTTTTCCACATAAGTGCCGTGTTGATTGTCTACATAAGTTCCATGTCAGCATCAATATACCACATGAAAGTCAACGTTTGACTTCGGATGGTCAACTAAGGAAGGACCATAATTGCTTGTTTTTTAAAATAGAGGGACTAAATGTCTTGATTTAGAAGTAGGAGGACCGCAATCGCAGATTTGAAATTATAGGGGGATCAAAATTACAATTTAGCCAAATTATTAATAGTCAAATGAGTGGAAAATTATGTTTTATAAGATTGGTAACATTGTTTAGTATCTTTTGGTTTTGCTTCTGGAAAAACACTTGTCTAATGTGGTTGGAGCAAGTTCTTCCACAATCTAGTAAATATAGCTTGTGCCTATCTTGCAGATCTTAATCCTCGAGAGGCTACTAATGTATTTTGGAAATTCAATTTTCTGGGATTTTTCATAGCAGTCCTCACTACCTATTATAGTTTATAGAGGGTCACAAACATGGTCCTAATGTCCTACCACATTTGAGTCGTACTTCTGTACTTCTTCTCTTACCAATCTCAACCTTTTCCATTCTGCTTTAAAACTATTATATTTGAATTTGCAGTGATTCTGATATTTCTTTGGACCCTCAAGTTCCGTTCATTCCATCTGTTGAGGTGTTGGTAAAGGCTCTGCTTATTATGTCACCAGCAGCTCTGAAACATGCTCCAGAATCATTTTTCAGAATAATACTTTGCTCACATCACCCGTGTGTAGTTGGTGGTGCAAAAATTGATGCAGTGTGGAAGGTAGTTATTTACATGTGTGTTGTCTTGTATTCCATTTTCACTTTTATTATTTAATTAATTGCTAATAAAAAAATAAACTAGTATAAACTCAGCAGTCTAGAAGCCTGACCTTGTGCATGTAATCTGATAATAGCCTAATGAATCTGATATGAGTTGCAGTTCAATTGAAATGTGTGTATTTATAAGAGTATACTTACTCTTATATGGTCTAGCTAGATGGAAGTATATCTCTTTTGCCCATACCCGAAAACTGTATGTATTATTTTTCAACAAGACATGTTTAGAATTTTTTCTTTGACAAGCCTTTGAATGAGTAATCTACTCTGGTTTTCATAATCATCTGTGAGATAATGATCATAATTGATTTTACCTTTTATTAGTGTAAATGGCATGTCTGTATGCCTGAAATATACATGGTGAGGGAATCTTTATTTACTCTAGTGCTTTTTTTTTCTCTTGACTTGTTAGCTAACCTGTGTCATTCTTTTTCCAGAGGCTCTCCAAGTGTCTGCAGACACAGGGTTTTGTTGTCATTGATGTCATTTCAGCTAACGTGGGGAATTTCTTACAGGTAATTGTGTGATTGATGTACTTCAAATCTTTTGCGCTTTCTTCTATATAGTTAGAGTAGCTGTGTGATTTACATATTCTGAAGGGATGAATATAGAGTTAGAGTAGCTGTGTTTCATTCTTTTCACTTTCTTTGTTATCTGTTTTTTTTGTGTTAGTACATATTTGTGTCGTGTTTTGTGCCAATTGTTTGACTTCAATCATGTATAAACTGGATTCCTTTAAAAGATTAACTATGTTCTACAAACTACCAAATGATATATTGTGTTGCAGGTCTTACTGGGACCAATGGGCTTGAAGAGTGCTAATCCACTAGAACAACAGGCAGCGATATTGTCACTGTGTAACTTGATGTCTATAATCCCTGGAGATACATATATAGAGTTTGAAAAGGTAGCCATGCAATTTATATATGTATGCTCAGATTATAATTTAGCTGGATTCTGTAATTTTTCAAGATTGTGATTGATATTCGTATATTCTGATTGATAACCTTACCGCATGTTCATGATGCCAGAATTTGCTAAATCTTCCCGAGCGGTTTGCTCATGATACACTTTTGGAGAATGACATTCAGGTAATTCACATAGTGCACTTTATACTGTCTATTGATTGATATTAATATCATCAGTGCAATGTCTTCCATTTGTTGTGATTACTACTTTAAATTTCATTTATTCTAATCGGCAAATATGATTTATATTTTTTTGTCACATGGTTTCAGATCTTCCTTACGCCTGAAGGAATGCTTTCCACTGAGCAAGGGGTTTATGTTGCTGAATCTGTTACTGCAAAGAACACAAAACAAGCAAAGGGTCGCTTCCGGATGTATGACGATGAAGATGGCGAGGTACATTATAATTTTTTCCATTTTCTTTGCTTCATTCCTGAGTTTTAGTTAGTTATACTATGCTTTTTCTTCAATTAGGATCATACACGTTCTAATCATTCTGTGAGGAGAGATCAACCTAGTAGAGAAGCTGCTGGTGCAGGGAAAAAGGATACTGGGAAGGCTGCAAAGAAGGCTGGCAAGTGTTGCACTTCTGTTTGTCTTAGTTTGTAGATTTTGAATTGAAAGTTCACCTAAGCTGCTTTTTACTTATGATGTTATTGTGATTCATTTAGACAAAGGGAAGACGGCAAAGGAGGAGGCAAGAGAATTGCTACTTAAGGAGGAGGCTTCTGTACGTGATAGAGTCCGTGAAATACAGAAAAATCTGTCTCTGATGCTAAGAACTCTTGGAGATATGGCCATCGCTAATTCAGTTTTTGCTCATAGTAGGCTGCCTTCAATGGTATTGGCATGCTGCCTGCTAATCTTTGTTACAATATATTTGATGCTATTTGAATTAACTAAGATCAGTCTGAATTAAAACTATTAATTAAGATGCCCATCTGTTAGTATTACAGCTAAACTACTCCTTACATGATTTGAGCAATCTTTCCTCTTTGTCTTAGCTTTTGTGGTTGAGTTATGTCTAATCCATTTTGAGTTAGGTCCAATTCATTTTTAATATGTTATCAAAGCCCATCTCGTCTTTATGTTCTTGGGTTATGGGTAAATATTCTTTCCTGTAACCTTCAAATATCAAATATCTAGGTATAGGCAAGTGGTGTGTTATGATCCCATATTAGCTGGGAATATGGCCAAAGTAGTCCATTTAAACTTCTGCAATACTCACCCTTTGAACTAGTTTTTGGGGTTGGTTTTGGTCCACTCCATTTCTAATTCTGTGCCCTTCATTTTAGTTAAATTTAATTGCTCTTTCCTAAGGTTGTAGTTTCTAATTATTGAGACTGTACAGTTTATTACATAATTTCTATCCCTTTTTTTTATTATGTGATATAATTATATATGGCTGTGATTCTGGGTCCAAATCTTGTGTCAGGTCAAGTTTGTCGAACCATTAATGCGATCGCCTATTGTAAGTGATGAGGCTTTTGAAACCATGGTGAAGTTAGCAAGATGCACTGCTCCCCCTCTATGTGATTGGGCCCTTGACATTTCCACTGCTTTGCGCTTAATTGTGACTGATGAAGTTCATCTTCTGTTGGATCTAGTTCCATCAGTTACTGAAGAGGAATTCAATGAAAGGCCACATGGCCTTTTTGAGCGGATTTTAGATGGCCTATCTATTTCTTGCAAATCAGGAGCACTTCCTGTAGATTCTTTTTCTTTTATATTCCCAGTAAGCAATTATACTTTCAAACGCTATTTAATCAATGTACCAAGGCTTCTATGTTCCTAACTCTGATTCTCTACAGATAATTGAGCGAATTCTTCTGTGCTCTAAGAAAACAAAATTTCATGATGATGTACTTCGAATATTTTATTTACACCTTGATCCTCATCTACCTCTTCCTAGGATTCGAATGTTATCGGTACTTCCCCAACATTTTATGCTTTATTTAGTATTCTCTTATTTTACCAATTGCCTTATTAATTTTATTTTCTGTAGGTACTTTACCATGTACTCGGTGTTGTTCCAGCGTATCAAGCATCGATAGGACCTGCACTAAATGAGCTGAGTCTTGGTTTGCAACCTGCTGAAGTTGCTTCTGTGTGTATGCTTAACTCTATTTGCATTGTGCAGTTGTGTCTTTGATTCTTTGTAACAATGCTTATGTTATCTCTCAATTTCTAATTATATAGGCACTTTATGGAGTTTATGCAAAAGATGTTCATGTAAGAATGGCATGCTTGAATGCGGTCAAATGTATCCCTGCTGTTGCTAATCGTTCTCTACCTGAAAACGTTGAGGTTGCAACAAGTATATGGATAGCATTACATGATCCTGAGAAGGTTTGAACTTTTTTCCCTGGAAACTTATTGCTTAAGATTTCTCCTTTAATTTTCCTTGTCCATAGAGAATAAACTACTATTTTAAAAAAATTGTACAGTAATATGATGTCTTTGCCTTTTATTTTCAATCCAATTTCACTTTAGATTGTTGTTTTCTTGTAATACATTGATATTTAATTCTGCTTTTGCCTTTTCTGTGGGTCTCCTATATATTCTTAGCCCATTTCTTTTAGAAAGACAATAAAAATGCATTGAAAGTGGTCAAATCCAGAGAACTTATGTTCTGGGCATGTGTAAATTGAACACTCTTGAAAGCAAAGCAATGATAGCGGGGGAAGAACCAAGAGAATGCTGAGTGCCGACATAAGAAATCAACTGTACAATTCATCTCACGATTGTTTCTGAGGTTGAAATTGGGGATTGCTGATGTAGACTGCGCCCTCTGTCCCTATTTATAAGATCTTTTTCAGAAAATTGTTTGTCCCTTTTTATAAGACTCTTTTCTAATTTTCGGATGCATTTAATTATTTTTTGCTAAAGTACCCTTAATCAATTAACAAATATTTTAACCAAAAATTAAAAAATGCTGAGTGCCGACATAAGAACCAAGAGAATGCTGAGTGCCGACATAAGAAATCAACTGTACAATTCATCTCACGATTGTTTCTGAGGTTGAAATTGGGGATTGCTGATGTAGACTGCGCCCTCTGTCCCTATTTATAAGATCTTTTCCAGAAAATTGTTTGTCCCTTTTTATAAGACTCTTTTCTAATTTTTGGATGCATTTAATTATTTTTTGCTAAAGTACCCTTAATCAATTAACAAATATTTTAACCAAAAATTAAAAAATGCTAGAAATTAATGAAAGCAACTCTTTCTCTCCCTTCTTAAGATTGGGGAATATAGCCTCAGATTACTGTTCTCACTTATCTACATTAATTATTCTCTCTCCAAATATTAATTAATTAGATGAGAAGTAATTAAGTAGAAAGAGAGATGATTAATTTTTAAAAAATAAGGGTAATTTTTAGAAGAACAGTACAAATAATTGACAAATTTAATGCAATTAACTAAATTAACTACTTTTCTTGAGGGATGTGAATTAGTTGAAAGGGTTTTATAAAGGATGAAGGGAGTCTTAGAGATTAGAGATATAGCTAAGTTTGCATTTCAAAATATCCTAGAAAGTCTATATTTTAATGATTTGTAGATCCAATTGTTCAGAACTCAACTGACTGGACCTGTAAATGGCTGAATTAATTATTTTTTACTGACTTGGTCTTGGACATGATTTAATTAGTTTCCATTTCAAAATATAATTCATTTTTAGAGTCCCCCCCCCCATCCACCCCACCCCTCCCACCATCCGTTAATTCAGAAAACCAAGAAGGCAATCCCTACATATTAAATTTGAGTCCTCACAATCAAGAGTGAAAACCTCTGCTAATCTACTCTTTTTTCGTGAACCACCTTTCTTTTTCTTTTTGCATTGCTTATTTCTCGAGTAGCTAAACTGTCTAATTGTCTTAAAAATGTGGGTGAAAGAGTTAACCACTAAAGTTCTTAATTGGCACGTGAAGGTGGCTTTTTTATTTGCCATTAAGTCTGAATGTTTTGTTAACTATACATGCACCTGATTTTTAAAGTCATGAAATACTGTTCCACATTATGCTTAAGTATTCTTAGATATGAATTCTTTCGTTACGGTACAATAAGGTTTTCATTTACTTTGTATTGCTATAGTATAGTAGCTTTTGCTGATCGTGCTTGGTAATTTTGTACTGTTTCCTATTTTTTTATTATTTTCATTTAATTTTCTTTAACTTGAACTATATTATGATAAGCTAATTCACTATTTTCAACATTTCAGTCAGTTGCTCAAGTGGCAGAAGACATATGGGATCATTATGGGTTTGATTTTGGAACTGACTTTTCGGGACTTTACAAAGCACTTTCTCACATTAACTACAATGTTCGTGTGGCAGCTGCAGAAGCATTAGCTGCTGCCTTGGATGAACATCCAGATTCTATACAAGTATGTCTGATTTATAATTTTCACTTTTTGCTATGTGGTTTTGGTCTCATGATTTACTGATAATTTTCAGGAGTCCCTTTCCACTTTATTTTCGCTGTATATTCTGGACATGGGTGTTGGAGATGACAATGTTGATGCTGGTTGGCTGGGTAGGCAAGGAATAGCTTTAGCATTACATGCTGCCGCCGATATTTTGAGGACAAAAGACTTACCTGTTGTCATGACATTTCTAATTTCGAGAGCACTGGTAATTTTACTGGCATTTATTTTTTGATTTTCATTATAATCCTAGAACTGAAACCTATTTTCATTTGGAGTCAACATCTTTTTTAAGAGCTAATATAGCTTTATATGAAATCAAAAATGAAAATATTTTTCACTGTTGAGATAATCAAAATTTGTTTTTTTTTTTGGAAGGCATAAAATATATTATATTATTAAGATAATCAAAGCAGTACAAGTGGTACTGAATTAAAAGAAATACAAGCACCTCTGGTGCTGCCCTCCAAAAGAAATCCCAAACTAACCCAGTAGGAAAGGCAACCCCACATAGTTTAACCAAAGGATTCCGATATGTTGGAAGACCAGTGGTTAAAACTAATGTCGAAACCTTTCTCTTTAGTTTTGAGCCAAGACCAAACTAAGAACATAGCCTCTTCCATGACTTTATATGAGTCAAAAGGTTTTCCTTGAAATATCAAAAGATTCCTATGTTGGCATATAGTGCTAGTTAGAGCAACCCACCATCCACTCCATCTGCTATGATTTATATTTGCACCAAACCCATCACAAAATTGTGCAAAATGGTTTAGTGGGGAAGCTGGAAGAGGTCCTACAGCCTTAATCAAAATTTGTTAACCGGTTAATATTTGATATTACTTATTGTTGTCTCCATCCATTTTTTCTTCAGTGCGAATTGTGCACATTTGAGCTTATGTCAGATGAATAGCAATAATTTTGCAGTGAATTTTCAATTTTTTGCCTTACCAGGTTCATTCATCAATGTAGAGTAAGAATTTTCTTTGGGTGAATATATGATGGACAACAGTTTGATTTAAGGTTCATTGAGTGCATATCAGGGTATTAGGGATTCATCCATGTGCCTATCAAAATGTTGTGCAACATAACCCATACCTCATGGCTCATAACAAATTGTATTGTAAATCATGCAACACATTCAAGGAGTGAGCAATATGCTCTTGCCACCACAAAAAATTACTTATCCTTGAGGAATTAGGGATTGAATTATACTGCTATAAAGGTTGACAGACTACCAAACAAAGAATGGGAACTATAAACACCTATTAAATATCATAAGCCTAAACCCATATTCAACACAGGTTCTGGATGGTGCAATAAAATGTCCCTTGTCTGAAAATGAAATGAAATAAATTAAAAACTTTTTAATGCTTGATACTCTCAATAATAGATGTTAATGTGACGAAATAAAATAGTCTGCTTAAAATTAAAAGTAAATGTAAATTTTTGACGGTAGTGTGTTTTGTATTGATGCTGTCAGTGAACTGTTACCTTGATCTATAGTGTAACTTTTCTACTAAACGTTTGACTTTTGGTATTGATTTCATTTGCAGGCTGATCTGAATGCTGATGTTAGAGGCAGAATGATTAATGCTGGTATATTGATCATTGATAAAAATGGAAAAGATAATGTCTCCTTGTTATTCCCCATCTTTGAGAACTACTTAAACAAAACTGTGAGTTCCTTATCACGTGGGAGATTGATCTGCTGGATACTGTTCTATTGTTCTTTTCTTTCTCTGTAGTTTGGCACTTAAAACATTTTTAAGAGTTATATGTGATGCTTCAGTAATAGATTTTCCCTCATTGTCTTAGGCTCCAGACGAAGAAAAATATGACTTGGTTCGTGAGGGTGTGGTTATCTTCACTGGAGCTCTGGCAAAACACTTGGCAAAGGTTAGTATTAAAGCTTGCTCCTCGTTTCTTAATTTTGGTAGCTAGTTAAAATTTAAAACTTTTGCTATTATTTATATTCCTTTTGGAGCAGGATGATCCTAAGGTTCATGCTGTTGTGGACAAATTGTTGGATGTTTTAAATACTCCTTCTGAAGCAGTTCAAAGGGCAGTCTCTGCGTGCTTATCTCCATTAATGCAATCAAAACAAGTATGCAAGAATATTCTTACATTGGATGCTTTTACTTCTGATCTTCACGGAAGGAGTGCCACTTTATCAGCATTAAATAAAAATTGGACAAAAAATAACCCTTGTTTGCATATTTATTTTCCCCCCTCTGTTGTTGATTAGGTGGATAGTATGAAATATCGACACAAGCAATAGGTCCAATATAAATAGTTATTGATGCTTGGTGTTAGGATGCATTTGTATGGTTTCACAGTATTTTGCTGAAAGGAATACTGAAACCTGGTGGCAAATTGTTGTATTACAATTCACATGCTTGTTTGGGTGTAACTCATCTTGTTTAAAGTACAAAGTTTGTGCTGTTATGCTAGCTTGTCAGCACCTTACCTGAACATAAATACATAGTTTTTTTTTTTTGATCAGCCAAAAATATAATATATTCATTACTAAGTACCAGAGGTACTAAATCGATACATATTTGTATAAATACGAATCATAGCTGATTCTATAACAAGCCTTGATATTATACAAGCTGAAAGAAAAGTAGAAAACTACATAGGATAATAGTGCAGAGCTTTAATCTATTTCCCTATGTTAATGCTTAAGGTGAATATTGTCTTACATTTTGATGTTTTCTAGATTTACTCAACTGAATTATTGTTATTTGATACTGCAACCATTAGGATGATGCAGCAGCTCTTTTTAATCGGCTGATGGATCAAATGATGAAAAGTGAAAAATATGGAGAACGGCGTGGGGCTGCTTTTGGACTTGCAGGATTGGTTAAGGGATTTGGTATCTCCTGCTTGAAAAAGTATAGGATTGTGATTACACTTCAAGAAAGTCTTGCTGAAAGGTTGGAGAGTTTATTGTGAACATCTTTTTTTCTTTTTAAACACTGCCTATTTTCTGAATTTTAGAAAATAAAAAATCAGTCTGATTTTTTAAATCGGACTTTTGACCATCAAAATGTGAGAGAAAGGAATATACCTAAATTATTTTTATGTTAATTTATTTTTAAACTGCAGGAATTCTGCAAAATCTCGTGAAGGAGCTTTACTTGGATTTGAATGCCTTTGTGAAACACTTGGAAGAATATTTGAACCGTAAGTTGCTAAGTATTTTGTCCCTAAAATTGTTGATTTTAAATTTAGTTTTATGTTGTGTGTTTTTTTAATTATTTTCACAATTATTGTGTTCAGGTATGTGATTCAGATGTTACCACTACTTTTGGTTTCGTTCTCTGATCAAGTTAATGCAGTCAGGGAAGCAGCTGAATGTGCTGCCCGTGCAATGATGTCTCAACTTAGTGCTCAAGGAGTGAAGCTTGTCCTTCCATCTCTCTTGAAGGTGATAAACATGTATTATCATTATGATTGATGAAACATTTTGTCTGCTCCAGATAAACAAAATGTGGTTTGAGTTGCCAAAATGCAAATTGGTTATTGTTTTGTAAAAGTGTAAATTTTCATCGTGATTCTTGGGTGCTTTACTCCTGTCATCATCTTTTATAGATTCAAAATCTTGACTTGAAGTAATTGATTGATATTATCGGCTTGAAATGTTTAAATCCCCCCTTCCTCCCTTTTGATTTTAAACTATATATTAATAAGATGCCTGATCACAGCCAAACCTTTGGTTTTGCATGTGAATTAAAATACATTTGGTAAGAATGGTATATTTGTAGGCATTCGGAGACTGCAATATCCATATACTTATTGGGAATTCTTGTGCTACTTCAATGACTTCTTGCAAAATCCTTGTAGTATGCGTTGTTTTTTTTTTTATTTCTCTTGTCAAATTCCTTGCACTTGTAGTCTGAAGGAGAGTATGGTAGTGATATGTTTCTCAAATCTCAATAATCTAACTGTGCTTAATGCGGCTTGAGTTGGTAATCTGAAGGAGAATTTATGTTTGCTTCCTACTTATAGAATTATCATTTACTATGCTTCTATTTCAATGAACTATTTCATAGCTAATCTATTTGCTCAGGGTCTTGAAGATAAAGCTTGGAGGACAAAACAAAGTAGTGTACAATTACTTGGTGCTATGGCATACTGTGCTCCTCAACAGTTGTCTCAGTGTCTCCCTAAGATTGTTCCCAAATTGACTGAGGTATAATATGAAGTAAACATTACTTTTTACTTTTAAATTCCTTCTAAGCTATAGATTGCATTGCCTTAACCCATATCGCTATTTGAAGGTTTTGACTGATACACATCCTAAAGTCCAGTCAGCTGGGCAAATGGCCCTTCAACAGGTTTGTCTTGACTTATGAACTATTCTATCCATTTGATTCCTGTTTCTGTGATGAATATTTTTAATTTTAATTTTTTTCCAGGTTGGGAGTGTGATAAAGAATCCAGAAATATCTGCTCTTGTCCCTACTCTACTTAAGGGACTTAGTGATCCTAATGAGCATACAAAATACTCCCTTGATATTCTTCTTCAAGTAAGGTTTACGGCATTTACTTTGTTTATTTTGTTTATTTTTTTACTTAGTTACCTAATATGTTTATGGTTGGTTGCAGACAACCTTTGTTAATTCAATTGATGCCCCTTCACTTGCATTATTGGTACCGATAGTACATAGAGGTTTGAGGGAAAGGAGTGCTGACACTAAAAAGAGGGCAGCACAAATAGTTGGAAACATGTGTTCCTTGGTTACAGAGCCGAAGGATATGATTCCATATATAGGATTGTTGCTTCCTGAAGTAAAAAAGGTAATTCCATAGAATGCTGCTTTTACTTTTGTTTCATTGGCCATGGTTTCTTCTCATTTCATGCATATATTATAAGAGCAGGTTCTTGTGGATCCTATCCCTGAAGTTCGGTCAGTTGCTGCTAGAGCCATTGGATCCCTTATAGGAGGAATGGGCGAAGAAAATTTCCCTGATCTTGTCCCATGGTTGTTTGACACACTGAAATCTGATAATAGTAATGTTGAACGCTCTGGAGCAGCTCAAGGACTGAGTGAGGTCAGACTTTTTCTTTTAATAGGTTTTACGTTTGAGGGTCTGTAGAATTTCAAAAAGGTGAGGATCATTTATTACAGCCTATGACCTTTGGAATTACATAAATAATGTTAAGAAGGATAGTTAAAAAATCTAGAGGATCATTTGTTTTACGAGTTGCAAATAATTTTTTATGGCTGAAAAAGTTACTAGTTAGCTTGTAAATTAGAGGAACTTTCCATTATGCGAATATTGGTGGTCTTTTAATGAACCCTATACATGGAAATTATATATACTTTTAATCAGAAAAATTATAATACAAGGATTGTGGGTTTGTTAAGTGAGCTGGGTATTTATAGTAGAACTGGAAACTGACAAGAATCATGGAAGCCTATTTTTTTTTTTTTTTTTGGAAGGCAGAAAATATATATTATTAATAAAAAACACAGCAGTACCAGAGGTACTGGTGAGATATACACAAGTACAAGACACCTACTGTGTCACCCTCCAAAAACAAAGGAAAACCCAACAATGACCCCACCACATAAGATAAAGATACCCGACCCAGATTAACCAAAGTACTCCACAAGATTGGAAGACCAGTGGTTGAAAGGAGTATTGAAATTTTTCTCTCTAACTTTTAACCATGACCATGCTAGGAATAAAGCATCATCCATCATGGAAGCCTATTTGATAACATATTGGTGGTAATCTGGTGTGAGAATAGTACTACTTTAATGTGTTATTTTCTGTGTAATTGTTTTGCTTTTTTTTCAAGTCTGTTAGTTTCAAGTCAGCTCTCATGCTTATAAGTTAGTTAGCTGCTAGTTTGTTTTTGGACAGCTGGCTAGTTAGTTAGATCTGATCTTCACACTGCAGCTCAAAACTTCTCTCAGTGTGAAAATCATTTTTACTAATTAATAAATAATATGTTTTCATTTTTTATGAATTCAACAAGCTCTCTGATTCCCACTGAAAGATATCATCATTCTTTAAGGAGACCATTTTACCATATTTTTTCTTTTGACTTGTTATTCATTTACAGGTCTTAGCTGCTCTTGGGATTGATTTCTTTGAGCATGTACTTCCTGATATTATTCGACATTGCTCCCATCAAAAAGCATCCGTACGAGATGGATACTTGACCCTGTTCAAGGTAAATAGTGAAAGTACAGTAACATTCACAAATCGCATTGGAGTTTTATAAGATTATTTTTGTAGACTTTATTTAATCATTTTCCCAAAATATTCTTTAGTATTTGCCACGGTCACTGGGAGTCCAGTTCCAAAACTATCTTCCCCAGGTGCTGCCTGCTATTCTAGATGGTATGGTATTATTTTTTAGGGTTAATTTATGTGCTATTATTGCTATTTCTTGGCTTGTTATCTTGGAAAATTTACCATGTTTACTTTTGACATTTTATAGGTCTTGCCGATGAGAATGAATCCGTACGAGATGCTGCCCTAGGAGCTGGCCATGTCCTGGTCGAGCATTATGCAACAACGTATGTTCTATTGTATCATTGTTTTTAATTTTTTGTGTTGCGTGGTTAATACTTTTTTATTAGCCCCACTCCTGGTAAAATGTGTTTGTGGAAACTGTAGTGTTGGCATATTGTTGCACTATTTATGTAAGACTTATCACTATTGATTGAATGATACTTGTGATTTATGCCACAAGTGGGGATGCTGTGCCAATCAGTTTTCTCTGAGATTTCTCTCCCTTTTTTCTATTTTCTCTCATGTTCTCAGCTCACTAATTTCTAATCATAATTAATAATTTTTTTCCCTACAGTTCTCTACCACTTCTCCTTCCAGCTGTTGAGGATGGCATTTTTAATGATAGTTGGCGTATTCGACAGAGCTCAGTCGAGCTGTTGGGTGATCTATTATTCAAAGTATGTGTTGCTCATCCCTGAGCAACTCCTTTACAGTTCACAGAGCTTGATTTGAGTTATGAGCCTATTTATTTGTTTCAGGTTGCTGGAACTTCTGGTAAAGCTTTGCTTGAGGGGGGCAGTGATGATGAAGGTTCTAGTACTGAGGCACATGGGCGTGCCATCATTGAGATTCTGGGACGTGATAAACGTAATGAAGTACTTGCTGCATTGTACATGGTCCGAGCTGATGTTAGTTTGTCAGTACGTCAGGTAATGACTACTACATTTACTTTTTTTTTAGTCAATATATTGTTCATTATTATTATTGGAATATGCTTACCAAATGTAACGACTGGATGCATTTTTCTTTTTTCAGGCTGCATTACATGTGTGGAAAACTATTGTGGCAAATACTCCAAAGACTCTTAGGGAAATTATGCCAGTTCTGATGGATACTTTAATTACATCCCTTGCATCATCATCATCTGAAAGGCGGCAGGTCTGTGCTATATCTGTGTCAACCTATTTTCTATCATAGGTTGCAGAAATTACATATCCCTATTGCTAATGTAGGTTGCTGGACGATCACTGGGTGAGCTTGTCAGGAAGCTTGGTGAACGGGTACTTCCCTTGATAATTCCAATCTTATCACAGGGGCTGAATGACCCCAACAGCAGCAGAAGACAGGTTAGACTAGCTTATGGTGTTGGAATTTTTTTATTTCATCCTAATGATCAAAAGTCTACCTTGGCTGTATCATAGATTCAATAGCTCATAACTTGTTATTTGATACAATTATGAATTTTATTGGTTGCAAGGGTGTATGTGTTGGTCTGAGTGAAGTGATGGCAAGTGCTGGTAAGAGCCAGTTGTTGACTTTCATGAATGAACTCATCCCAACTATTCGGACTGCCCTCTGTGATAGGTTTGTGCATTTTATTCTTATTTCACTGTTTGCAGAACTTTTAGACTGCATTATCTGATATTAGAGGGATATGTTTACAGTGTGTCTGAGGTTCGTGAATCAGCTGGCTTAGCATTCAGCACTTTGTATAAGGTTGTGGCTTTTACTGTATTTTTGAGTTTTTGTTAGTGGTGACTGGTGATTAAAATTCAATTATTTTAGCATGCCTTATCCCCCAAATTTGGAATGTAGAGTGCCGGAATGCTAGCTATTGATGAGATTGTTCCAACTCTTCTACATGCATTGGAGGATGATGAAACTTCTGATACTGCACTTGATGGCCTTAAACAAATTTTGAGGTAAAATGTGCAGTGACATCAATTTCATACTGCGAAGTTATATTATTTGTGCCAATTTCTTGTTTTAAACTAAATGCTTGCATTTTTCCTTATTTGTAGTGTCAGAACAAGTGCAGTACTACCTCACATTTTACCCAAACTGGTTCATCCTCCATTGTCGTATGTGTCTTTCTGTTTTGATCCATTTCTTCTAGATGATATAGCTCTTGTATCTTAAGATTTTTAACTAAGAACTTCTTGTTACTTGTCCAAGTGCCTTCAATGCACACGCTTTAGGTGCTTTAGCAGAGGTTGCTGGGCCTGGCCTTGACTTTCATCTTTGTACTGTGCTTCCTCCTTTGCTATCAGCAATGGGTGATGATGATAAGGTACACTATGCTCACATAATTTGGAGAGATACTTTTGCAGAATTCAGACATAATGTTTGCATCTTCATGTGACGATTTTATGAGTCTTGACCTTATAGAATGCAGATTGATTTGGAGAAATTTTATCCTTTTCTTTTTTTGTTGGTTGTTGATATTCTAGGAGGTTCAAACTTTGGCTAAGGAAGCCTCTGAAACAGTGGTCTTAGTTATTGATGAGGAAGGTATTGAGCCACTCATGTCAGAGCTTGTCAAAGGTGTTAATGATAGTCAGGTATTTTCTTGTAACAACAGATATAATTTGATGCCCTTTATCTGTCTCCTACATGCCCTCCCTACAATTTATTCTATTTTTTATGATGTGTCTACAGGCTGCTGTCAGAAGATCTAGTTCATATCTGATAGGATATTTCTTCAAAAATAGCAAGTTATATCTGGTTGATGAAGCTCCAAACATGATATCTACTCTAATCATTTTGCTAAGTGATTCTGATTCATCTACTGTTACTGTAAGTGCTGGAGTTGTTGACATTATACATAGATCCTCTATACAGTATATTGTTATAATTTGCTTTTCATTAGGTTGCGTGGGAAGCTTTGTCAAGGGTCATTATTTCAGTACCCAAGGAGGTGCTGCCTTCTTATATAAAACTTGTCCGTGATGCCGTGTCAACATCCCGAGATAAGGAACGGAGGAAGAAGAAGGTGAGGCTGTTACCATTAAACTTATTCCTATCTGGGACTTTCAGATATTGTTTTTGGTTCCTAATTGCTAATTTGCACATATTCTGTATAATTGCTCTGCAGGGAGGACCAATTCTCATACCTGGATTTTGTCTTCCAAAAGCACTTCAGCCTATATTGCCAATTTTTCTCCAAGTACTCTTCTTTTCATTCCATTGAAATTTCTGCATTTTGTATGATCATTACATGTTTTGCAATCCAGTTTCACACTTACCATTTTCACATTCTTTGTGGATATTTAAAGAAAACTAGTATAGGTATAGCTTTGTTTATATAATTTTTTAATCCTGTCTGAGATTTTTAAGAACATATCAGTTGATTATATTCTTATCAAGTAATGCAATTCTAGTCTCCTTTTAAAGCAGTTGTAAGTTGTACTGTTGTACCTTTGTGTCAATTTGAGCGTTTTCTATGCTATTGCTGTTGTGCCAGTTTTTGCTCATCTATGGTCTTGCAGTTCCACTGTCTCATTGTTCAGTCATGTCTCCCCCAGTCACTCCTGCTGAGTGAAAAGCACAACTCATCTTAGCATTATTTTTTTCATCTGGCTTTGACATCATTTATGTTCGATTTTTAAATAATATTACAAATATGCTGACTGTTTTCTTTCCTACATAGTTTAAAAATTCTAATATTGCATTGTTTGGTTCTTAGTCCTACATTGTGTGTTATATATAAAGTTGGAAGGTTTACACATAAAATTCATTCGTCAAGTTATTATTTTTGCACACAGGGTCTCATAAGTGGGTCTGCTGAATTGAGGGAGCAGGCTGCTCTGGGACTTGGCGAACTGATAGAAGTGACCAGTGAACAATCACTCAAGGAGTTTGTCATCCCAATAACAGGGTATCTAATAAAATAATTTGTTGATGTAGATTTTTTTTTCCTACAAATTTTCACATTTTAGCCCTTTTTTTTTATTTGGCAGGATTTCATATTTTAGCATAGCAAGCTCTAATAAGTAATGATATCATTTTATAATTTAATATTTCTGTCAATCTTTTGGTCTCTCTTATTTCAGTACATCAACCGAGAACCAATTCATTGGTTGTTGGCTTACTATTTCTCACTTAATCCGCATTGTATGCTTATGCTGACACAAATGATTTGATTTGGCATTTTCTATGTTTAAGAAAATTTCAATAAATTATCCCAGTCTTGCAATCTGCATTTCTTAAAGATATGAAATTATTTATGTCGTTGCCTAACAACGTATGATGTTGAGTTGTTGGAAAGTTGCCTTGTGGTCACCCCTAGCCCACCTTAGTTGTGGTATTGCGGCCTCTTTAGGGGTGCCTTAATTGCAGCCTCAAGGATGGTGGTCTAGTCCCACATCAACTAGACATATGGCTTAAATAGAGCTTATAAATCTTGGGCAGTCCTCACCTTAGAAGCCAGTTTTGTGGGGATGAGTTAGGCCCTAAGCCCTTGAGTCCCTGACTGGATATTAAGAGCCAGTTTGACCAATAGGTTTGTTTTGAGCTTGATCTTGCTCTTCTCATTGTTTTAATTATACATAGTTTCATCCCAAGAAGGCTCTAGGTGAGGTAGATATTTGATTGTCCATGCTTTATACTCAACTGAGATTCTATATTTTATCATTTATTATTCTGGGGACATATTTTATACATTCTGACTTTGCCAATCCTTTTTGTCATAGGCCTCTTATCCGTATAATAGGCGATCGATTCCCATGGCAGGTGAAGAGTGCCATCTTGTCTACTCTAACTACGATGATAAAAAAGGGTGGAATCTCCCTGAAGCCTTTTCTTCCTCAGCTGCAAACAACATTTGTCAAGTGTCTACAGGATAGTACAAGGTTTGAGATAATAAACGATCCCTGTTTCTTATTTTCATCTGCATGTAGTTTTAAGGAAAACGCAACTTGCCCCGTTCAGCTTTGACTTATGTAGATTTGATGCATGGTTTGAAAATATGGAAGTCACCTTTCAACTTCCCACAATGACAAAAATTGCCATCTTATTAGTAAATCATTCAATTAAATATTTGCAGGATTTATCCCATGACTTGCTAACGATAAAATAGTGGGGAAATCTCAAATGGGTCAAATGT
Organism: Glycine max; assembly: GCF_000004515.6. Classification (NCBI taxonomy): domain Eukaryota; kingdom Viridiplantae; phylum Streptophyta; class Magnoliopsida; order Fabales; family Fabaceae; genus Glycine; species Glycine max. Next base: position 45,957,859 of record NC_016090.4, on the reverse strand, counting down.
AGTAAAAACTTTAACATTCAGTTATGCCGTAATTAAAGGGGAGAGACTGATTTAAAGGAATTGCTAACATTGTTAATGCATAATCTGTATTCTCATTTATTGACAAATGATTTATTAAGAAGATTAAGATGCAGATGTAGAGATATGAAATCCTCATGGGAAGAAGACATCACAATAAAAACTAAAAGGAAAATAGAACAGAAAACAGACTTTTTTCTGACTGTTCTGGCAGGGGAAGATTGGTCACCAATCTAGCATACATGCGATCCAAATCTCATTTTTAGTTGATTATCCATCTTCCTCCAAGGGTGAATCCAACAACAGTTGTGTGTTGGTACTTGGTGGTGAATTCTTGGGACTGCACAAAACCCAATATACATGGATGTTGCCTGTTTCTTCTTTCTTTGCTTGAAGATTGCACTATCCACAGGATTGTCCCCCTTCCATGATCTTCACCTCCATTTTGTCACCACCAAATTCTTCATTTCCTTCACAACATTTGATTTGTCACACTGGACCTATTTTTTACTGACTCACATGAATTTTTAAAGTGTATGAAAGATTGAAAGTAAAAAAAAAAATAACAAACCATTGTTGTCCATTGAATATCAATTATTAAAGGAGAGAAATCTCCTTTAAGGATTTTCCTTTACAGCTGAGCCTCTGCACCGTTTCTCAATGCTACAACCTTAAATACCACTCACTCCCTTGATTCCCTGCTATTTAAGATAAACCCCTGCCCTTCCAACCTCTAACTAATTGTTCTAATTAATTATTTGATAGTTTACTGTAATTAACTTGCAATAAAATGTTGGTATTTGGGAATCTCCTATATGTTATTATTCTTGCTTATTAGATTAGATGTGACTGCAGAACTGTTCGTTCTAGTGCTGCCCTGGCACTTGGGAAGCTCAGCGGACTCAGTACCAGGGTTGACCCTTTAGTTAGTGATTTGCTGTCAAGTTTGCAGGTGATTTCAGTACTTCAATTTTGGCTTAAGCTGATGCAACACTGTGAATCTAACATCTTAGCATTGCTGAATGTTACTTGTCCAATACAAAACTGTTGGAATTTGATTATTTAGGGATCAGATGGCGGTGTTAGTGAAGCTATTCTGACTGCTTTGAAAGGTGTCTTGAAGCATGCTGGAAAGAATGTGAGCTCTGCTGTTCGAACTCGTTTTTACAGTGTTCTCAAGGAGTTAATTCATGATGATGATGAGATAGTTCGAACATATGCTTCTAGCATATTGGGTATCTTGACACAGGTTTGTAGACTATTGAACGGATTTGGATTTTACTGACATTTTTTTTGTTTCCTCTATTCTTCTTTCCTTATTTGAATGACTATAAAATGTTACTCTTCCACTTTTCTTATTACATTTGCTTTCATTTCCTAAATTTATTACAGATGCTTAATTTTCTGTTTGATTTTGTTTTTATAATGTTTTTCTGATTGTTTTTTTACTATAACTCCAGTACCTTGAAGATGTTCAGCTGACAGAGTTGATTCAAGAACTGTCAAGTCTAGCTAATTCACCAAGCTGGCCACCTAGGCATGGTTCCATCCTTACAATTTCTTCCTTATTTCATTACAATCCAGCAACAATTTGTTCGTCTTCCTTGTTCTCAACTATTGTTGATTGCCTTAGAGACACCCTGAAGGATGAGAAGGTATGTTAATACTCAATTAGGTTTGGTAGGCCATGTTTCTGAATTAAGCACCTTAATTCTGTATTTGGAAGTAATTGAGGAGTTATTTGTGTATTAATTTCGAATTTGGCAATTATATGTTGTGATGTGATAGTTATAGTGATATATATAGGTTGTGAGACTTGTAGATGGCAATTAAGGTGTCAGATTATTATTTCTTGTGTTTTGAAGGTGGAAACTCTTGCTCTGGGAAAACCCTTTGTTGTTTAATTTTGATCTCAAATCTGGTCTAAAATCCAGATTATTTCTATAATTTTTTCAGAATTCATTGTGTTTATTTCTGAAGTCTAACAAGTTTCTTGTTATATTGCTATTGTCCGATTTTATTAAATTTTTCTGTAAAACAGTTCCCTCTTCGCGAAACTTCAACCAAGGCATTGGGAAGGCTCCTTCTTTATAGATCTCAGGTGGATCCTTCTGACACACTTCTTTACAAAGATGTTCTTTCATTGCTAGTATCATCCACACATGATGAGTCTAGTGAAGTTAGAAGAAGAGCATTATCTGCTATAAAAGCTGTTGCCAAGGTATGCGCTTGAACAGTCTTGCCTTGACCATGATATCACCTGTAGAATAATATGGTTGAAAATTTACATGGTCTACATTTCTGCAACATTACAGGCAAATCCTTCAGCCATTATGTCACACAGCACTATTGTCGGTCCTGCACTAGCAGAGTGTATGAAAGATGGAAATACTCCAGTTAGACTTGCTGCAGAACGATGCGCGCTACATGCCTTCCAACTAACAAAGGGTACTTTCACAGTTTCGCCTGCATTCTGTTATATGCTCTTTATCTTTTTATTGATATTTTTGTTGGGCAAGGTTGATTGTGATTATGTTCTCAACATATATTTGTCTTTGACCATTGAATAAATAGGATATCTGATGTTTAAGAGTCTAGTCTTGAAAGCATAAGCAATAATCAAATGCTAATAAAACATTTTTTGAATTTTATTTTTCTGGCTGGCACTTCTTACAAGTTGAATGATTAGTTTTGTGAATGAAATCAAGTAATTGGTGTTTTTCATGACTTTGTGCAAGTTCTGGAAGCTCATGACTTGTGTTTAAGTAGAAGTAAAACGGAGTATATGGATTGTTAGTTTAGTATGAGGTGTATTAATTCTTCTTAATGATGAAACTTAAAGACCATACCTTTCACAAATTACACGCTTTAAATATCTTGGGTCCATCATTAAAACAATGGAGAAATAAAGGGTGATGTAAAGCGTAGGATTCTAGTGGGTGAATGAAATGCAATAATTGGTGTCTTTCAGAACCCTAGTTAGTTCTTGCTTCAATCTGTTTCTAAACTAGCCAGCCTTGAAATAACTTATTACTCCAAAACAGCCATATATATAGCACTTAACACTCGAGTGCCATTCTTTCCCTTACATCTTTCTGTGTCAACAAAAAACCTCTTAAAATATTTATTTTTAATCTTACCATAAAAGCATATATAATCTATAAGAATCTTTAGTTTCGGCTTACATCAACATTTTTAATGTCACAACTGTGAATTATTGAATAGGTTTTCCTTTTTGTCTACTGGAACAGGATTTTAGATTTAGCAACTGATAATTGTATTATGGAAATGCTCTCCTAACTCTCTTTTGGGTTTTCCAGGTTCAGAAAATGTTCAAGCAGCACAGAAGTATATCACTGGCTTGGATGCTCGGCGCCTATCCAAGTTTCCTGAATATAGGTACTTATATAATCAAATATGCATTTCTATAGAATGATCATTTCAATCTTATGCAATTCAAGTACCAAATCCTGTATATTTAAGGGAGAAAACAAAATGATAATGAATCTGACATGCTACTAGTAACAAAGTCTTTTTAGGTTCCAGATGAGATACAAAAATCCTCATTAACTTAAAACTAGTCACAAAATGAAATAAAATTCTTAATGCATTTTAGCCTATTAATTTATTGACAAGCTAATTAGAGCTGTCAATGCTAGTTTGAGTCACTTTGCATTGATCTGCTTTTAAATGGGGGTGAGTGACTGAACAACGTGCATGCTGGGCGAAACAAGGAAGCCTGCCTTCCTAACGTTCTCTATCTATTACCCTTGTACCCTGTTGAACATGGAAAGTGGAGAGAATTATTAAATGTAGAAATATAGGAAAAAGGAAGGAAAAATTATAGAGTTTCATAAGCTTTATTGTTTGTATTTTTTCCCAGGAAAAAAAACAAATTTAAGTGCTGAAATAACAATTGTGTTTAATTATAGGTTAATTTTTAAACAAAATGGATAATCTTTATTACTAGCATAGATAATCCTTGTTTTTTCAAAAAAAAAATCAGTATAAAAAAATAATTACTCATCTTAATTAAGTTCTGTTAAATATCAGAAACTTTAATTGCAATTAAACTTTTTGGTAGTTTTCACTGGTTTTGTACGTAAGTCAACAACCCATGTAAAAATATGTTATTGATAAATCTCTCGTATTTACTGCTGTGCAGTGATGACAGTGACGACAGTCACGAAGATATATCAAGTAGCTAAGTTTGTCTTGGTGTTGTGTCCTTCCCTTTCTTCTCTGGTCGGAATACAAAATTCTCGTTGATAACCAAATTTTTGGCAGCACAATGATATAGTAAAAAAAAAAATATAGATATACGCAATTTGAGGCAGCTTACCCAATTTTTTTCCGCCTGGGTATTTGATTATGTCTATAATTGTAAATTAGATGAGGTGAATTATTTGTTTACTTAAGATTTTTATTCAATCAATTTTGGTGGTAATATATTTTTTACACCTGCAATATTTTGTCCATTCTACATTGACAATGCCATCGTAGCAGCTTTGATTTTTCCGTAATGTACTATGTGCAGGTGCAGATTATACTGTGTTTTTAAGATGAATTTTGTTGGATTATATGAAAATAATAGTGGAGTTTTATTGTTGTTAGTTTGAGGGAAGAATTTGGTTGTCAATTCAATTTCTGATTTGATATATTGAAATATATTTGTTGGATGCTAATTTTTTAAAGATTTTTTTTTTCATCACGTTGATTTATCATATGAGGGTAGTTAATAGCTCCAACTTAACGGACGGGGTTATTCACGAGATGTTTTCTTCCAAAAATTTATAGTTTATGATTATTTTTTAACGGTTTATTTTTTCTTTCAGCTAGCATACTTTTATGTGCAAAAATTGATTTTTTTTTTCATTCAAATGAAATTTACTTATAATTGATTATACGTATAATATTTATTAAAATTCTCTTATTTTCAGCTGTTCCAAACACATGATAAATATTATTGATTTTTGATTGATTGTGTAGTTTTTTTACGATGTTTTTTTTTCCTGTTATATAACTTATTGTGTACTTTTGTTTCTTCTCTTTCTATCGTTCTCGTGGTTGTAATTTATTTTTTACATTTTAATTGTAAAAGGAAAATACATCTTTACGTATTATCGTGCCAAATAGGTGATAGTTAGGTGTTGCTGCAATCCAATTCCTTGCCTTCGTATGGAGCTCATCACGATAATGACTTGATTGCTTTCGCCCAATGTTGATCTATCGAGTGGGAATGGTCGAGGTATTTATTCAAATAGGTATAATCCACAGAATTTCAGAAATCTTAAAAATGAAAGAATTCGAGTTAATGACTACAAGTATATGGAAAAAAAAAACCTTTTTTTTTTTGTAATACCTATGATACAATTGGAGCTTATCACCAAAAAAGAATAAACTTCGATCGTCCTTTGTAGCTCCGGTGGTGATTATTTCGTCAAGAGAAGTGCTCGTTTGCTTGATTATACTCTGTAAAGATATATTATTCCATGAAATGAAATGGTGTTCGTATTTTCTTTTTTCACTTTTTAAAAACAAAATACCACATATAACCCATATTGTTCCGTAATCATAGTGTTTCATTAAATGTATTCATGTTTCAATGGATAAAGCAGGAAGCTGATTATCTGTCTTTGAAACTTCCATTTAATGATTGAAGACCGAAGGTCGTGCTTTATTTAAGGTTGAATGCAGTGATTAACGAAAAGCTGGTCTAGAAATATTTTCCAAGTACTAGATGGAGAATTTTAATCAAGATTCCTCTGAGAGCCTTACGAGATAATGTTTGATATTAATATATGGGATTGTCAAAGTATAAGTCGGTTTCTCTAATGTGCATCCTAGAGTAGTGGTTACGAACATAATTTTTTTTATACTAAAAAGTGTTTCTTATATTAAAAATATAAAATATTCAAGGATTCACTTTTTTAATTAATTTGAAATACTTTATAATATATTTAATGTTTTTTAATAAGTGTCAAAACATTAGAAAAACTTGTTATCAAACTCTAACTATTATAGCTGCAAATACAAGAAGTATGATACTACTTGGTATATGATACACATACACTGCACTGACAACTAAAATTTTGTCTTCAATAAAGAATAATTCGAGATTCGCGATTAGAAGTTTAGCCGATTTAAATACGCTAATTATCATATTTGTACTAGTTTCCATGTCATATGGATGGCCGTGCGTTGGTAAAACATATGTTCAAATGGATCTCTCTCATAAAAATCAGAGAGAAGCCTCCCCAATACGTTGACTGAATACTTCGATCGCGATGTCTTAAAGTCCAAAGCGTAGACAAATTCCAGTGGAGATTCACTTTTATATTAAATCTCGTCCTATGGCTATATACTTACTTTTAATATAAATTCAAACTGTAAATTTATCATTTTAGGAAATTAATTTTTGCACTAATCTCAATTCCCGACGAGCGTACTTTGAGAGACATTTGATTGCTAGTTCTTTTTATTATAGATTTAATTTACATGTATAATTTCCTTTCTTTTTTCACTCGTCCTCTGTAGGATCTTTCATTTAGCTTCTTCCTATGCCTTAGCAGGGTCTAATATTTTAAAAAATGATTACATCAAGAAGAAAGAAAGATAAAATAATGATTAATTTTTTATTAGTAGACAATTATTTGAGAAACATGAAAGAGAAGTTTTTTTTTTTTTTTACAGACAGAGACATTCTACTCCGATTACATTTTTGCGACTGTATTTATTATCAAACTAATGTTTTTTTTGTCCTTATAAGTTAAATAATTTTAATCTAAAGTAGATAAAAATTATTGACTCAAGTGACAAATAGACATGAGAGGTGCAATATATAGGCATTCCTCATTTTTTTTTCACCACATTTTTTTGCAGTTAGGAGAGAAATAAGAACAAAACAGTGAAAAGTATAAGTGATGTTATGGATAGAAATAAAAAAATAAAAAGTATTGTAAAATAAATTGTTGGAAGAACATGAGAAGGGATGTACACAACCAAAACGAAACATTATTACTCGATAAATGCTACGGTAACAAAAGTAACTATTTTTTCGTTTTCATTTTCCATCCGGCCTCAGAAAAACAAAGAGCAGAACAACACTAGGTAGTATTAGATTTTACCAATACATACACACTGGTTAATTTTTATTTCTGTTAAAAAAAATACAAAGGTGAATATATAATTCTTGTTCTTGTTCATTAATCAGAGGCATGGCTACATACACAGATCATTTGCTTACATAATTTTAGGGGAAAATATTGAAAAGTGACTAGCTATTGTCAGTCAAGCCCAGGTTAATTGATTGAGATTTTTTACTCTGGTAATATCCGAGATATCCAATAACTTTCAGTTCTAATATCGGATTTGGAGCTTAATCACACTTAAAAATTTTCATCTTTCTCTGATGATACATTATGTGATAATCAAATTAGATTTTTTTATATAAACTACAACGGAATTATACTCACTGGTACAACTCTCCAACATTTGATTACCCACTTGTCAGTTTTTTTTTTCAAACATAAAAAAAATCAAAGCAAAGCAAAACAAAGTTATAAAGTAGTAAAGGAGGGAAGGCATTATACTGGTTTCAAGGGAAATATTAATGGCAAAGTGTATGGTGGCAGATGCACATTGAAGAAGTGCAATAAAAAGGGGATTGTTTTCAGTTGGGTAGGTCTGCGTTTTTATTTTGCTTTCAATAAGTTTCGAATGTGAGGCCTGCCAGGCCACAACCACAACTTTCTCCTCTCTCCTTAGTAATTTGCTTCAACGTTTGAAACATATGTTTAGACTTTAGATAGATGATGAAGCCCCATGATCATGCACCATTAATATACATGATGAATCAAATGCAAGCAATCATGATATTGATGCTGAAAGTCCAAGAGGGTCTCTGAGCAGCACCTTAATTAACCCCACCCACCACCCCATCCTCACCATTAATACTGTTAAGAGAGAGAGAGAGAAATAATAAAGAGATCAGGTTTACCCCCCCCTAATTACAAGTCTTTTTTCCAGCTCTATTTTCTTTGTTTATGTTACTATTTGGGTGTGGTATATGGAAAAACCCATGAAAGTCAGATTTACTTTGTGCTGTTTTCTTTGCTAGTAATGGTTTTCCTCCACTTTACCAATTATTTTCATTCTTGACACTGAAAGAGAAAAATAATGGGTATTGTTGTTGGCTGTTCTTGTTCTGCTCCTCCTCATCCTAGTCATCATCTTCTCCTTCTTGGTTTCTTCTTGACCCTTCTTCTACAAACGTTTGAGGTTGAACCCAGCACCTTCAATTACACAAGGTATAGGAAAGTCAGCAGCTTGAGACTCCAAAGGATTCAGAGACACTTGGACAACATTAACAAGCCTCCGGTCCTCACCATAGAGGTAATTAATATGCTAAATATGTGTATGTGTCAATGGTTGAAAATGTTCATGTTTTTCCTTTTTTGTTTTTCTATATAATAATCATCATTATTAGAATATTTTCATTGATAAATGATGTTGAATCTTAATTATTATTTCAGAGTCCAGATGGTGATCTCATAGATTGTGTCCATAAAAGAAAACAACCAGCTTTAGATCACCCCCTTTTAAAGAATCACAAGATTCAGGTACACGTACACCTCCTTCATAATTCAAATCATAAGATATCTATCTATCTATATATATATATATATGCACCTAATTAATTAACTTAGATCACTAGTTTTTTTTTTTTCATTTGATTAATGGATAACAGAAAGCACCAACGAAGATGCCAAGGGGTATGAAGAGAGTAGAAGAGAAAGAGATAGAAATTAGGAGTGCATGGCAAATGTGGCATAAAAATGGAACGCGCTGTCCAAAGGGAACGGTTCCGATACGGCGGAGCACGGTGCATGACGTGTTGAGAGCAAAGTCTTTGTTTGACTTTGGAAAGAAGCAACGACGGTTTCGTCTTACTGGGCGCAGTGACGCCCCCGATGTAGTCAGCGGCAATGGCCATGAGGTTCGTACGTTTCATTTGCAACTACTACTAAACAATTAAACAACGCTACCATTCTTTACTCTACATTGTTAATTCTTTTTTCAAAGGACCATCTCTATTTATGCCTCTATATTCACTCGCCATATCGCTTTTATTATATCATTTATTTTTTTTTATTTTTCTTAGGATATCATTTAACCAAGATGCCCAAGTTGTAAATGTCATTTTTTTAATTGAAGGAAATCAAATCCAGTTGTCTTTATACTTGTAAGAATATCAAGTTGATGAATATATAATTATCTCCTTTTTTAACAACTAATTATTTAATTAATCAAAAATAAAAATAATGATTAATTAATTTAGTTGATAGTAATAAAGTTATCATAAATTTATATATTTTTAAAAAAATCATTTTTAGTAATGTTTTTTTCTCTAATAAATATATGTCAATACTCAATATAACATTTCTCCTATTTAATTAGGAATATTTTTATTCTAAAATGGATTAATATAAAAAACATACTCTAAGAAATACTTTAAAAAGGAAAAAAAAACAGTATAAAAAACACTAAAATTGATAGATTACTAGTGATTTTTATATGGACAAAAATTTTGTGAATTTCAAAGTGTTACTGCAAAATAGTTGACAATTCTAAATGTGAAAGTGAAACTCCGAGAAGTACTAGTATTTTTTTTTAATTTTTTAATTTTAACATAAACAAGAGGTTGGCAATTAATGTCACTGTTATAAATACGTGTCAATATTTTGACCGAGGCGAGGACCACTAACCATTTACACCGTCTCGTTTGGTAATTAATTAATTCTGCAAATGTCCAGTTTTTATTTTAAAAAATTGAATTCCTAACATTCTTTTATTAGTTTTATATAACAAAGTTTACAATTTTTTTTTATAATTATGAGAGATAGAAAAAAAAAGTGTAAAGTAATATGAATGATGCCATTTAGAGAAATAGTGAGTTTTATAAATCATTTCAATTAGCCTACTGTTTTTTTTTATTAAGTTATAAGTATATTTGACTAAAATAAAGGTATTTAATTAGTGAATGAGATTATCTCATTACTTTATAACGTTAATTAGTTCAGACACTAGCATTTGAACTCTGATAATTACCAAATAATTAGTATACCTGATCATCCCATCTTACTTCCCTTGGCTAACAGTACCTATATTTCATCAATCAATGTGCAAATTGCTTTGACGCTGTATTTTATAATATTATCTTATCATATAGTAATCGATTATCCGTAAAGATATTGGGTCCCAAAAAACTAATATATTAAATCTGAATAATGATAAATCAAACTATCGAAGTTTATCAGTCTGCAGTATATATGAATAGCTTAATTTTATAGTATAACTCTAACTTTTGGGGAATATAATTTACGTGAGTAAAACAGTTATATTAATGTACCAAAAAGAAATATATTTTGCAACTGTAGTTTTTATTTTGATTGAGAGGAAACTTAGCATTAATTATTAGTAATTATTTTGTGTACATATGTAGCATGCGATCGCATACACTGGATCATCACAGGAGGTTTACGGTGCAAAGGCAACAATAAATGTGTGGGAACCTTCGATCCAAGTAGTCAACGAGTTCAGTCTCTCTCAAATTTGGATTCTTTCTGGCTCCTTTGATGGCACAGATCTCAACAGCATTGAAGCTGGATGGCAGGTATTCTATCTAAATTCTACTCTCTCTCTCTTCAAAGTTTCATAAATAACGTTTTCATAAAAGTTAATTGTTTAATCATTTGGGCAGATAAGATATCTCAAAATAATTATAATTGTATTTTCACATATTTATATCATATATTCATTAAATAACAAGCTATATATATAACTTTTTTTACTAGATGATTTCAAAAACAAATTTCTAGTAAGAGTAAGTAGATTTACATTTTTTGTGTAGTGTCTTATTTTGCTTTATTACATACTCTACATTTATAACTATCTAAACTAATTAGATTAGATGATTACAAGTGAGAAGTAGTACATTGCATCCAATGTGGAGAAATAGAGAAGCTAGATTTACCAAATAATAGTATATATCTCTCTCTTAATCTTTTGGTTTATGGTGGAATTAAGAAATGGTCTCTAAAGCTTTGATTGTTCTACTAGTCAGGTCAGTCCGGAGCTTTATGGTGACAGCAGGCCCAGATTATTCACTTACTGGACGGTCAGCATTCATCTCTCTCTTTTCTTCATTCTCCTCCTACTCACATCAATCAACCCTAGCGTAAACATGAATGAACTTTTATATATATGACAAAGCGGTAGGGTGAATTCCTATTAGATGTTTTTATAACAAAATAAAAATAATAAACTTGCAATAAATTAAACTCATGTATTTATTACTCAGAAAACAATTATTGGGATAGTTTGCCCTTGAGTGGAGATTTATAAATTTTGTCTAGTTTCTTTTGGGTGATGCAGAGTGACTCATATCAAGCAACCGGATGCTACAACCTTCTTTGTGCGGGTTTTGTGCAAACAAATGGCAGGATAGCCATTGGAGCTGCCATTTCCCCCATCTCATCTTATGAATCCAACCAATATGACATCACCATCCTAATTTGGAAGGTTAATATTTAAATTCTTCCACATGCAAATTAATTTAAAGAACTTATGATTTAATTTTGTCCAAATAATTATCTAATCCAATATATCAATTATGCATACTCACTTCCTTTTGTAATATTAATTAATTAGGACCCGAAAGTAGGGAATTGGTGGATGAGTTTTGGTGATGGCACATTGGTAGGGTACTGGCCAGAAGGGTTATTCACACACTTGGCCACACACGCCACCATGGTGGAGTGGGGTGGCGAAGTGGTTAACACACGTGCCAATGGCCAACACACCTCAACCCAAATGGGCTCGGGCCACTTTGCTAATGATGGTTTTGGAAAATCAAGCTATTTTCGTAATCTTGAGATTGTAGACACCGACAATAGTCTTAGCTCGGTGCACAATATCTTAACACTTGCTGAGAACACCAATTGTTATGACATCAAGAGCTCCTATAGTAATGAATGGGGCACATACTTCTATTATGGTGGGCCAGGCAACAATCCTCTGTGCCCATAACGCATGATATCATATCATATTTAATATTCTTCTTCATCATGACGTACCTAGCTTTAATTTGGTTCTAGCACTATTGTTTTTGAGTTAGTTCACGTCCAAGTAATACCTTCGTGTTGTTGTTGCATTCTTTGCTTGTACGTAAATATAGAATTATTGTTGTAGAGCCATTTCCGTTCTTGTTTCTGCCTTCACTTTTTTGTTTTGTTTCCTTTGGATGGAAGGGATCGAAGGAAAATGTATGTGGTTGACGTTGTAGACTTGTAGTCAATAAGCAATTAAGGAATATCAGGACACATGTATTGTATATGGATGCATAAACACGATTGGAAAATGGTTAGATATTATTGAATGGCTTTCATCTATTAAATGTCAAGCTTAATTCTGTGAGATTTTTTTTAATCACGTCATTTAATTTTCTCGTCCTTTCAATAAAAAATTACATCTGAAAAACAAATAGCAAAGAAATTTAGTCACATGTCATATTTAGGGATAGGAAAAGAATCACAAAAAGGATTTTTTTTAAGACAAACACAAACAGGGGATATATATATATAAATTTGTCATCATGAGTCATGACATATGTATGTAATAATTTTAAAATTTCACATTCTCACTAAAAAAATGACATTTTTGTACCCTTAATTTTTTTTTTTGGTTTTACATTCTTTCTTTCTTTCCTTTCAGATTACCTATCACTCATATACCACTTTCTTTCTTGTCCTCTAATGGGTTATGGTTGTATATATATATATGTTAGATGTGTCAGACAATCGGTATCCTATTTTATTTCGAACAATCTGTATTTTTGTCCTATGCAATTAAATGAAAATGATACTTTAGAAAACAAATTATTGAGACTACCAAAATTAAATTATGATAACTTACATTATTAATTATCGTAATCCATTTTTTTTCTTATATTTCAAATCTGATGGAGTAAGTTAAAATGATCCTGTCCACGTCATTAAAAATAAGTAAAAACTATATAAGTTGAAAGAATTTTTGGGTCCATAAAATATTTGAGACACAGCAGAGCATGGCTCCACCCTGCCCTCGAAGTTGAAACAGGCCTGGATCAAGCTATAAGGAAATGAGCTATGCTACTCCGACCTTTTTTGGGTGTTGCTCGATGCATCAGGCATATTCCTTGTGCATCCAAGAAAGTGAATTTAAATAATAAATTTTGTGACAATTAATTTAATATAATTTATATGATTAATATTAAATATATATTAAATTTTTTACTATTATATATATTAATATTATTTATTTTATAACATAATTAGCATGTTAGTTCAATTGGTTAAAGCGTGCACAAGCATTATGTCTAATGCACCTAGAACACCCCCTTTCTTTTGTTAAATTCAACACCAACTTTTCCAAAATACTATTTTTACAAAGTTACCCTTGACTGAATATATGTTGTTGTGATATGGGGTGTAACTTTGCAATACACAATGAAAATACTGTGCCAAAAAATAACAAAAATATCTTTTATTGTGTAATTAATTTTTTGAAAATGACAGTCAAGGCATCAAAAGCCGAAAACCAGCCCAAATTTATAAAATTTTCATGAGTTATTGTGATAAATTTTTATTATTAAAATGTCGTTCCAAGATATATACCCTTTTTACAACCATATATTAAACTCATTAGTTGTTATGTATCAACCGATAATAAACAGATGGAGTTTTTTGGGCTTTGGAGCAATTGGTGGTGGTGAGGATGTTGGTTGGATGAGAGGAGCCTGTCATACTTAAATTTGTAATTAAATAAAAATTAAGGGAGGGATAAAATTGAGTAATTAATCATAAAAACTAAACTAAGTTAGGTTTAATTTAATATACTTGTGGTGGAGGAGTGATTTAGCTCTCGAGACCCAACTGTGATGGTGGACTAGACTATTACAATTCGAATTATGTAATAGAATTTGTTAATTTCTGAGAATAATGATAATATAACTTAATTAATTTAAGTTCATTTGTTAATTTTAATTCTGTTACTCTTTATGAATTAAAATATATATATTTTTGTTAAAATAGTAATGGTGTTTGTTAATTTCATGGATTCATTATTATCAGTGTTTGTTAAAAAATTAATGAATTAAACAGCAAATTGTATTACACCAGACAGTAAATATAATATAAAAAATTTATTCATCAGTAAAAAAAAAAAAACTCTAAATAAGTGAGGTAATTGTTTCATCTTTTTCTTAAATAAGTGAGATAACAAAATATACTTATAGAATTACACTTTTATCTTAAAAAAAAAAGAGCGTCAAAATTAAAACTACATATTTATCCTTAAAATAAAAAGATCAAGATTATTTATTCACAATGACACAAAGAATACTGATGATGCATAATCATCAACTCGCTGTTAAAGGACTGATATACTTCCGTGTTGCCATCAGATTGATGATTTTTCAAACAGTTAATACTATAGTATTTTCAAAGCCAGGCAGAAGAGCATACTAGTTTAACAAGTTATACAACATCACGTATCCCTTTCTTAAAGATTGCAATTTACATCTTCCCCTAGCAAATCCTCGTCTTCAAATTGGCAATATACAAATTAGAATTGCAAAACAAAAAAGGATCCATTTCATATTCGGATATTCCTAGCAATTCATCTTTCCCATTCCAACTCTGAAACTTTAGAGTCACCCTTTGCTTGAAGGCCATCTATGCCTCTGGATTGCTGATTAGTTATCTGGTCCCAACCCATAATGTGTGGCAATGCAAACTGCATCAGAAGACAAATTAATAAGTGACAAATCTCTTACCAAGGTGCAAAATAATACTAAACATTTTTTGGGGAACGAGGGCTGCTAGAATAAATGTAGAGATGAAAATGGAATTGAAGTTTCACTGAATCAACTAGTGTGGCTTTCTACAACCTGTTTGGATGACAAACTATCATAACCACAAAACATCAGAAAGAAGGAAACAGAGAAAACTGAAAGTAATTAACTGCTATCAATAGAATTAACAGAAAATGAATAAAACTAATCATCTAAGAAGGACTAGGGGTCATATATGAATAACTGGATCCAAACTCAAGAAACGAGCAGGGACTGGGAAGTAAGAACTGGATCCTACCCCACAAATAAATAAACTAGCATGAATGCTCCTAGTTGCCCAATACAAACAGCTATTTTGAGAATTGATTTAAAAAAAAAAAAAGTTAATAATAATTCAACCAGGTTTATTTAAGCCAAATGATGAACCAGTTTCAAAATACAAAGGCCACATATAAGCAAGGCATGATATCACTTGCCTCCCTCCTACTTTTCATGTATGTTGTACTCATTATCCTACAAGGGACTTGCAAATAAAACCTCCTCTTAACTTTAATATATGTTGTATGTTTGACTGAGTGTCCAACGCGAGACTTCGAAGCACCAAGCAACACAATAGTTGCCCTTTCAGCCCCTTTTTGCTTTAATGTTTTATTTCATGTTGCATTTGTAGGATGATCTTTATTTAACCTCTTATACTGGGTTTTTCTTTTCTTGCAGGTCATAGAATATGGTGTGCATGTGGGAGTGTATATGTTTGGTTCAACCATGCTTAGACTAGTGAACCACGAATACCTTCATTGGTTCAATGACTAGAACAGTTTTATATATACTTATTTTAAGTTCTATTTATCTACAGTAAATTGTGAATGAAATCAACGCCATGACAGTTTTTTGCAGTAAACAAAATAACATATATTCAACTATATTTCAATCCTCACCTAAAAACAAAACTGGGTTGTTGCCAACATGGTCACATGTGCAGAAAATAGTTCAAGAATGCTAATAAAAATGTCAAACAGGCAGTCTGAATAAATTTAAAGGACCACAGTGTTAAATCAAGATTCAAGGCATTATTGTAAAGTATTATTTTAAGACAAGAACTGTGTTGATTAAAGATTAACGGAATAATAGGCATGAAGAATGCCAGGATAATTATTTTCTTTATCGGTTTCTCACTTCATCGCTAGAAAGAAAATTGTTGACAAGATAACAGATAACCCTCTCCATTCTTATTTCATAAATATCGCAAGCAGAAACTCAATAGTCCATAACTAGTGGAAGCTATAACATAATTAACACAAACTTATGAGAAACTAAGCAGATAAAAGGCATACAGTGCAAGCTGTCTTCATTACAGCAAACTCAGCAGTTGTGACGGGAACACTGAAGTAGTCTTTGGTGTTTAACAGGTTGTTGACAACAGCTGCCAAAGAAGGAGAAATAATCAGAGAGAGAGAGTGGGTGCATTGTGCAATCTATAGTAAGCAGCACAAAAGGAGAAAAACTCAACAAAAAAATATCTTACTCAAAGACACAAAGTAGCCATTTGCATGAGGCTTAATTGATAAGCTCTTCCTTACTTGACCAGCATTACTGCAACATAAGGTGCTTACTAAACCATCACTAATCATCTTTAAAGTGGTGTAAACATAAAAAAAAATCTAATTAATAGGTTAATGATAATTAGTTGGCCAGAAAAAACCTAGTCCAAGAGCCATGAAACCAACCTTGATAACATTGAGGGGTCATGAAAGAAATCACAGGAATCTTGAGCGTCCATGGTTATCAAAGAACCAACTTCAGTTGCCGAGAGAGCAAATTTCTACAAAAGGATAATTATTATTAGAGGAAGATAAAGGGACATCAAAATATTCTATGTATGTTTCCTCCTTGAATTACTAAATAGAACATCAGAAACAAGATATTAGGTCAACTTGACAATGCATTCTCTATTGCAGAAACGGGGGAGGAGGAGGAGAGGAGGGGGACAACCCAGACAACTTTAACCGTGCAAATGGAATAGCAAAAATAATTACCTGTCTTTTATCCCAGTCATATTTGCGCTCTCCAATAGAATGCATGAAAGACATCATGATTGAACCGCGTCGATCAACTACAACAGTCCCAGACTGACAAGTGGAATTGACAAATATGATGCTTGGTTAATACAACACACACACACACACAAAAAAAAGTCACATTCAATAAATTTGTTAAAAGAAAACCACAATCTTACATCCAACTTAGTGAAAGTTGGAAGACAAGGAATCAACGAGAATGCAGCTTTGCCCTTGTAAACAGTATAAGGAGCAAATATTCGATCGGAAGCGTGTCCTGCAAGTTTATGGTAGGAAAACAGAAGTAAAGGTAATGCCTCAACTGGTAACAAAAATATAAACACTTGTATAAAGCAATGCCTTTGGCAGCATAGTTATTTGTAGCAGTAGAAATGGCAGCTGAATAGGTAAAATCGCGCCCCTCTTGGCGCAGACGGTCTCCGACTTCAACTTTCCTAGAGGACAGCACTTCCAAGAGCCTATGCCTGTTTCACAAAATTGCAAAATTTAAATGCATATCGTGTCGTGATGTCATCTATCTAACATTATCAAAAGCATATGTTTTATTTTGCAAGAGCGTGGCCTAATAAACGAGAGATTCCATGTTAAAACAATATAATAAAGCCTATGCCTTTTTTACAACCTTTTTCTTTAGTGTTCGGACAAGGTTGCGAAGAATAATGAATCGATTAGAAAGTAGAGGTAATAAGTGATAGTGAAAGAAAGTAAGTACCTGGAAGGGGAAGTGAGAGGGAACACGCGAGATAGCGTGAACATTTTGGAACGCTTTCTCTTCTCAATCTCTCGTTCTTCTTCACTTGTGAGTTGCGTCAGTAGCGGTAGCACACGAAATGGGGTTTTATATTGCCTATGCCGGTTGATGCCCAAACAAAATGGAAATGGAAACGGAAAATGCTTCCGATTGACCACTCTTTACTCTTCTTGCCTTTCCTGAAACGACGCCGTGACCTAAATATTTTGTTGTGATAAAAGAAAATAAGTAATTACACCTGGCCAGTCCCACCCCTTATATTATTTTAGTATTATGTGTTTTATATATATATTATTTGAGTTTCAAAATATTTTATCGTTTATATGTAAAACTTATAAAATATATATCACTTTTTTTAAAAATATTTTTTTAAGATATATTTGATTTAAGATAGATGAAAAATTAAACCAATATATATTTTATAAATTTGGTTTAAACAAATTTTTAATGAAAATCAAAGTGTGAACACCCTTAACAACCCTACTAGCATGAGCCTCACCCTTATAGCTCATGATTTTTTAACCTTTTCTCTCTCTTCCCGTTTCCCATAAATATTTAATACGATAATTTTTCGTTTTGTTAGATATTTTTAAAATATTTAACACAACAGTAAAACAAGTTTATATAAAAATAAATTTATAATAAGATTTTTTACGGTAGAGCATATGACGTGAAATTGTTTATATTAGAAAAGACCAAAACGTTCTTTTTAAAATCATTAAACATTCACTTATCATTAAATTTTAAAATATTTATACAAGATATTTTAAATATGGAGATCCATACCAGCATTATTTACTCGAGTAATACTAGTATCTATTATTTTAAAAATGTGACCGTGAGGGAATATTTATCATATAGATTCTTGAAGAACACTAATGGCATCGTGACTCAAGAAAAAAAGTTATTTTATTTTAATATAATTGTGTTCATATTACAATATTTAAAATAATAATTAATGTTAAATAAACTAATATCACAAAATCAAAAACATATCCACAACGCCCTGATTTATTTATTATTTATAGGAGTATTGTTTATTATTCATTATTTTGCTGTAATGTGTAATGGAAACTTTTATTGGGTTCTAGAATAAATTATAGAAATGATATGGTAATTTTCCCATTCTCTTTATTTTGTTTCGACTGGTATTGGGTACAGCTTTGTAGTTTCTTCTTGGTGGATCCATTCAGATCTCATCCACGATGTGTTGCATTTGTTTTTCACGATGCTGAACCCGAAGCCGCGCTTCTTCTAATCACACGACGACTCATTCCGTACACTTGACACTCTCGTCAACAATGGCCGATGTTGCCGGAGCCACAGTGGTGCGAACCCGTCATCTTTCTTTTCAATTGCACTTCAGTTGAAACGATTCTAGTTCCCAGTCTCAGTCAATTATTATCACCATTTTTCATTTCTCTTTTGCTGATTCGGTTCTCTGCAGAGTCCCTCTATCGGTGAAACCAACGATGCGCAGAAGAATGTGTTCGATTTGGGAGCGTTTGTTGGAGACCTAACTTTGGAAGATGATCCAAGCAGGTCTTCTTCACTTTCTACTAAGTTTATTTCTAGTTCATTCACTTTTGAGCATGCAACTTTAGAATCAAGACTTGTTTTATATGTTTCTGTTAACTTTGCAGCGATGATATATCATTGGAAGGACTAGAACAGGAACTAGAAGAGTGTAAGAACAATGATGTGAGTCACTTTGCCGTTGTTGTGTTGAAAACACTGCTATTGAAATGGATCGGCGTATATTAAGTTATTGTGTTGCTTTGTTTTGTGTAGGTAGTTGCAAATATACTGTCTAAAGGTACCAAACTTAGGGATTATACAAAAGGAGTTGAGAACGATTTGCGCAAAGTTGAATTGGATTCAATTCAGGTTTGTGGTCAATTTTCTGAAATTTTTTACAGCTATTGCTTTTTATTTTGCTTATCCTGGTTAGTATGAATATCTGATTAAGGTGTGGTTGTTTGTACTCAGCTAATGCTTTTGCTTTTGTTTGATTTGATGATTAGTTTTCCTATTGTTCCTTTTTTTGCAGGATTATATTAAAGAAAGTGATAATCTAGTTTCTCTTCACGATCAAATTCATGATTGTGATAGTATCTTGTCACAGATGGAAACTCTTCTAAGTGGATTTCAGGTATGTTTTTGGCCAAGTAAGTTTTACCTTGAAGCTTGAATTTGACACTTCAATTTTCCTCTCTTTTTATGAAGACCTATCCCCATGAAAATTCTTAGATTCACTCTGCAATGCTGAAGTACTTATTGACCTGTTTTTCATCTTTAATAGTCATGCAACAAAAACCATGTACAGTCACAGTAATACATTCAATAATTTGAAGGACTTGATAAAAAATTTGAAGTACATTTTTTATTGTCTATATTGAATATTAAATCACAAAATCTTTCTTATTTTTTATCAGGCTGAAATTGGTTCCATTAGTTCAGACATAAAGATTCTCCAAGAGAAGTCTATGGATATGAGTTTGAGACTTAAGAATCGCAAGGTATGAATGTTTAATTTAGACAAAAAAAATTCAAAGTTGTTCATAAATTGTACCACCCTTTTGCCTTTGGTTATTTTTTTTTCATCAGCAAAAATAAGTGTGTATTATATATATATATAAATCAGTACAAGTAGTACCAATATCTGTACATCCCAGTGTGCATGTTATCTATGTTGGGTTATGGTTGGGAAATATGCTTGAGATATTAGAATACCATAACCCCCATTTCTGGGCACACTGGAATACCCATTACAAAAAGTATCTATGGTCTAATCCCTCCCTTGTACAAGAATCCAGATTTAATATTATCTAAAT
The DNA here is from genome assembly GCF_000004515.6 of Glycine max. NCBI lineage: Eukaryota > Viridiplantae > Streptophyta > Magnoliopsida > Fabales > Fabaceae > Glycine > Glycine max. Next base: position 45,937,285 of record NC_016090.4, on the reverse strand, counting down.
GTCTGAGCCACGTCCAGCAGAAGAAAATTGCATCCTCCATCAATTTCTGTCCATTAAACTCCTCATTTGAGAATACAATTCTGTTTCTGAGATTCCAAATGCACCATGTGAGGGCAACCCATCAAATCCACCATCTGTTTTGGACTATTCCTATTGCCTTACAGTAAGAGTGTTGTAGAAAGTGTTCCTTAGGCGATGCAGGGAACACAGTTACAAATTCTGTTCATGCAAGGCTCTCCCACCATAAAGGCATTATTCTTTGGCAGCCAAAAAATGTGTGGGACACTTCCTCCTCATGACTCGAACAAAACAGGCAGCGATAATCATCTAGCTGCACATTCCTTCTCCTTAGGTTTGCTCTTGTTGGTAGTCTATCCCTCACCAGCCTCCAAACAAAGTGTGCTACCTTGCTTGGAATTTTCATTTTCCAGATAAGTGTGAATGCCCCGTCTTCATTCTCATCCGCCACAACTTCATTAAGCAAATGATATCCACTTCCCACTGAGTACAACCCACTCACATCCCACTTCCAAATCCATCTATCTTGTTGGTTAGGCTGAACCCTCTACTCCTCAATATCCTCCGTAAAGCTAGCTGCTAGTTCCATCTCTCCTTCCAACAACATTCTCCACCACTCAAAATTCCATTCCCCCGATTCCCCCACCTCAATGCCCATCTGTTGAATAGTGTGATGTTGCTGTTGAGATATACAATATAGTCTCTAGTACTTCTCCATCAACAATAACCCCTCCTCCCTCCACCTATCTTCCCAAAACTTTACCCACTACCTACATCCTATTTTCCACTTCACACCTTCATTGAGCCACCCACCTTCCTCCTCCGAACCACACACAAAACACAAGTCCTGCCCCCAAATCGACTCCTTGTGGTTCCTCCTTGCCTCATCCTATTTTGCCTTTGCTTAATAGTAATACAACCAAAGCAAAATGACTAGTATTATGTAACTTACTATCCTTTTGATCTGGGAAGCATCCTGTACCAGAAGGCTGCTTACACTTAACAATCTTTTAATGTTTATCACATGCTCTTTCTCCATTTTTGTCTCTTCTCTCTACTTGTGTTAAGATTTGTCTTGTTTCATTCAACAGGTGGCTGAATCCAAATTGGCTAAGTTTGTGGAGGACATAATAATTCCTCCAAGGATGGTTGACGTTCTTGTTGATGGAGAGGTATATTTTTTTTTCATGAACTACTTCTCTCCACCAATATTGCATAAGTTGCTTCCGGTGGTGTGGAAAATATTTAATATTTTCCTATAGTATTATACTATCTTGCTTGCATTTTACATACGTTTCTGTTTTCACGACTTCAAAACCAACATTCTAAATTCCTAATTAAGGATCTTAGGTGTTTTGTTTGTGACTTTGATTGTTCACACCATCGGTCGTATCTTGTTTATGATGTTATAGACTCAACATCTTATTATTTTTGACATATCTAGAAATTGGTAGCCATGGCAACATTTAAAAAAGTGTATAATGATTATATTGAATTTGAGAATAATGTCTAGATTGACAGTTTATATCTTCCACTGAGATACATTTTCTGGATCTTCTTTGATGTTTTGGCCTAGAGTTAATTTATTTCAATTTAATCATCGTGGTCTATGTTTTTTATTTTTATTTAGATCACTTGGTTCTTAATGTGTATAGTTTTCATTATATTTACATGTTACCATTATATTCCCTTATAATTAGACTTGTACACTTTGGACTTTTTTTCAGGTCAATGAGGAATATATGAGAACTCTTGAGATTCTCAGTAAAAAACTGAAGTTTGTAGAAGTAGATCCAATGGTTAAAGCTTCAAAAGCTCTAAAAGATGTCCAACCTGAGCTTGAAAAGCTCAGGCAGAAAGCAGTTTCAAAGGTTATTAATGCCTAAAATATAAGAATACTATTTTCTTCTGGCTGATTTTTCTTTTTATTTGGTAGACCATTTAATAGGTAAAAAAAATAATTATCATGGCTTCCCATCTGCAGGTGTTTGACTTTATTGTGCAGAAACTTTATGCACTGAGAAAGCCCAAAACAAATATCCAAATACTTCAACAAAGTGTCCTTTTAAAATACAAGTGAGTTTTTCTTATTGTTTTTTGGAGCATAGTAGTTTGCTATGGTGGTGATTGCTTGAGAGTTGAGATAAGTGAAAATATAGTTATTTCATTCTGAAACCTGTTTCTGGATTTCTGCATTTTATGGATTTGGTTACCATTTGAATGGAATGATTTTATTCTTTGTATTGCCTTTTAATATCCTGAATTTAACAGATTATTTGATAATTAACCCTTTCCTTTTCTTAAAAATCTATTGGCAACATTTGCTCATGTTTTTTATTTAGATTTGAATGAAATGAAACTCGCTGTTGGTTTTGGCATTTGGTTGAATTGCTATATCACTTTTTTGTTTTTTTTGGCTATGAAGCTGATTTGTGCTTCTTAAGCCACTCCTTCACACTTTATTCAAAGTCCAATTGATAATTTTTCCTAGCATGTAATTGCATCTACTTGATAACGGCTACAAACTTTGTTTATACTTGTCTCTCTTGGAGAATTAGATGGTATTCAAGCAAATCTCCTTTTTCATATGTTGTTGACTAAATATTATTTTGTTTAAATTGGTGTGTATTCAGTCTTTCTTGCACAGTGCCTTTGGTAATAAACAGAACTGTTGATCTTGAAGAATCTATTTACTAAATATTCAATTAAATGTTTTTGTTACCACCATTTGCATAAATTTTATGTTGCCTGCCAACATTGGAAGGCTGTAAAATTTACCAATCTATACTTCACTTCGTTGGCCCCCCCTTTAAATTATGGAATCACTTTGGTAATGTTGTGTGCTTTTGGTTCTCTATCTAATGGATGGAAGTATACATGTCTAGGTATGTTGTTTCCTTCCTCAAGGAACATGGCAAAGAAATATATAATGAAGTTCGTGCAGCATACATTGATACAATGAATAAGGTAACTGTTAAAATTAGAATCTTGAATCAATATTGCTATCAGGAGTAGAAAGGATTGGTTGCTTTTGATGTACTTATCTTTGTTTATAATCTTGATTCGAAGCATCTTTTTCAAAGTATATTGAACCTTAGATGAACATCATGGCCCATGTGTCTTCAAGAGAAATTTTTTGTTTGATAAGTCTAGTTTAGTATTTTGAAACCTGAGCCTCCTTTAAATTTGTAATCTCATGACAAAAACCTTGTTTTGTATGATTATGATTCCACCTAAATCTAGGTTCAATAATGAAGGAAGCCAAAGCCCACCACACTAAAAATACATAACATATTTTTTCTTAAATGCAGTTTAAAATGAGATATGGATATGATAGCATTGGAGACTTTAGGTAGCTGTGTTTTGGTCTGACAAGGACAACTGCTGTATGGAAGATGTTAATGATTCTAGGTTGATAATCAAGTGTCTTTGATGCTATACCTGATTAGTCTATTGTTAATCTTCACAGATTTGTAGTTCTAAATCATTAATTTGCATAAAAGACTTTGTTTTGGGTTGTATTAGCTGAAATTTGCATAATTAGGCACTTGTCCAATAAACTCTTGTCAAATGAGAGCTAATTCATAAGTCTGATTGTAAAGCTTACTGAAGTAAGCTAGAAAGAGCTCATAGGAAGGTCATAAGCAATTTCCACAAGCCCAAATAAGCCCTTCCAAATCCACACTGGGATAATTTTAGATAGAATTATAGAAACAGTAAAATTGAAGATAATTTCAAGAAATACGCTAATGCTGTTGAATGTTTGCAGGTTCTTAGTGCTCATTTCCGCGCTTATATACAAGCATTGGAGAAACTACAACTGGATATAGCAACATATAATGATTTAATTGGTGTAGAGACTAGAAGCAGTGGCCTGTTCATAAGAGCAAGGGAACCGCTGAAGAATCGATCTGCAGTATTTGCTCTTGGGGATAGGATTAGTATATTGAAGGTATAACCCTGTCCAGAAAAAAAAGGAAATTCATGCAAGATGATTCTCTTTATGACTACTAATCAAATTGGCCTAGAAATCCATGTGTTTATTTAAGTAAGTTATATTGTTATTAATGCCAATAACTTTCTTCAAGGAGTGAAGGTAGATTTTAAAATTAGGAAAAACAATAGTTAGAAAAGAAATAAATATTTTATTTTAGCAAGTTGTGTTTCAAGATTTGGGGACCTATTACTAATTTTATAAATCAATCATGATTAGTTATATGTTACTTTGATTCAACAAATAAATAAAGAGTTTAATGCTTTTCCACAGACAGTGTAAAATAGTTTTACACTATCATCCAATCATAAATCACCATTTGAATTACTTTAAGATAATTATTTTCAAAGTCAACAAACTAATCATACATGGTAGTTATGATTGGATGACCATGTAAAACTTTTTACACTGTCAGTGCATAATCTTTTTTCTCATAAATAAATTCATACTTGAAATCACATTTTGTTAAGATATCCCATATTGACAAGCAATATAGTTTTTGGCAACCCTCCCTTCTTAAGCTAGTTTTTGGGTTTGAGTTATATTCAGTCCATTTCTAATATGATATCAGAATCTATCCAATTTTTGTTTTGGTCGCTCATTGATGTCCAGTCTTGCTAATTTCATCTTCCAGATGCCAAGGGGTGGGGGTAAGATATCTAATTTTTAATATGGTATCAGAGTACACTTGTTCCTCTGTTGTAATATTAAGTCATTCTTGAGCTTTGCATGGTTCAATAGGAATTCATATATTATTAGGTGACTCTGCACACATTTTACAGACTTTTGGATAACTGCATCAGATTTGACAGTAGATTAATTGTTATACTGTTAACAGGATATTGATGAACCTGCATTAATTCCTCATATAGCTGAAGCCAGCTCCAATAAATATCCATATGAGGTCCTGTTCAGGAGCTTGCAGAAGCTGCTGATGGATACTGCTACTTCAGAGTACTCTAAAAGTTCACTATGTCATGTCATATTGTCATAGCCTAAAGTCACTTTTATACATATTGACATTATCTTCGTTCATATGCAGATATAATTTCTGTGATGATTTCTTTGGAGAAGAATCTATATTTTATGAAATTTTTTCAGGTATTTTTTATGGAGTGTCTTGATTATTTTGACAAGTTTTTTCAATTGAAATTTAAACAAATAGTATACATAAGGAGGACTTTTAGCTTATTGGTATGTGAGGTGAAGGTGAACATTGTTGGATTCATTGTCACCTTGATGTGTGTAAGGAGCACATAAGATGAGAACTTAGTTATTGTGAGAAATAAGATGATCATACAAGGAATGTTTAGACCAGGAATATTCATATTGGATAGGAAGTTGGAGTGGCATCTAGTGTGGAAAAGGAGGTAAAATCACATCTAATATGGTTTGGGCATGTGAGAACAAGACTGCTAAAGGCCCTAGTTAGAATAATTGGCAGATGATGGATAGCCTAATAATTTGGGGTAGTGGTAGATCAAGAAAGAAACTAAATGAAACCATTAAGAAGGATTTATAATTTAATGAACTCTTTAAAGAATTAGTTATAGACAGAACATAATGGCTTCATTCGATTCATGTAGCTGACCCTACCTTCTGGAAAACGGCTTTGGTGGTGGTTGTTGTAATGATTTGAATTTGAATAAAGAAAGGATTGTTGTTAAATTCATTGTGTTATATATTGTATATTATATATTATAATTATACAAGCACCACTAGATCACTTCAGTGTTGAATTCCATGTCATCTCAGAATTGGGTTTTCAAGCAGACCCTTATTATTTGCTCTTTGATATTGTCAGGTCCATTTGGTGTCATTGATGAGCACTTCGATTCTATACTTCCAAATTGTTATGATGCTATAGGCCTCATGCTTATGATTCAAATAATACACAAGCATCAGGTAATGTTTTACTCTGATTTTGATCTTTGGGTGAAAAGAACATGTCTAAACAAAAACCATAGTGATGCTAATTAGACACTTCTAGCCTAAGTGTAATCTCAATGGATGATTCTTAACAGTTCTAGAATTTTATTCCAAGTTCCAAGAATATAATTCTGAATCTTAACCCCCTCCTGAAATTCTTGAAAGTTGTGTTTGGAATAAAAAAATTAGAAATAGTTTGATTTGATTTATGAATTAATTCTTATGTTTGAAATTCCATGTTTGGAACACATTAAAGATAAATTGAGTTGACTTTATGTTTGAAGTTTACATAAAATAGGTTAAATGACTTAACTAATAAGGGCAAAAAATGTCAATTTCAACAATTAAAATTAAGTCAAATCCAACCAAATTTGAGTGGATTTCTATTTGCACATAACTATTGAAAAGGGATTTCCAAATAAAATCATTTTTTATATCATAACTATATAAACAAATGATTTCATTTTTAAATCAAATAAATTCTTAAAATATTTGATTCCAAACAGACTGAAAGAGAATTCACTTAACAGTTGGGGATCTTGGAACATCATTTAGGAAGGAGCTACCATATGAATGAATAATGTTGAAATGATCCATGCAACATCATGAGTATATTGATGACTCTCTGCTCTTTAACTTTTTTAGCACATAAAACATATGTAGACATAGAACTTTGTAGAAGCATATAGCAATCAACAGAATAAATTGCAGTATGCTGCATGTTTTAGCAGATGTACTTGGTGCATTTGAAGATATTTCACTTTTACAATCAACTCGTTACTGACTTTTTTCAATTTCAGCTCATCATGTCTCGAAGACGGATTCCATGCTTGGATTCATATTTAGACAAGGTCAGTTTTCTATGCAATGGTTATAGACTTGTTTACACAAGATTAGTCTTTTCTTGAGAGTGTTTAGACTTTAGACCAGGAAACCATATAAGTTAGATGAATGGACTTCTATGCTTGGGAGTAGCTTTAGTGCATGCATTGAGCTGTGAGTCTAGCTCTGTTCACTATAAGGCATTGAAGTTACTGGGATGTAACTCTTGTTAAAGTTAAATAACAAGAGGTAAAAGAGAAAAAGTAAAATATGATTGACATTGGTTGATGACAGCAAAACTCAAATCTGACCAGATTTTACCCCTGTTTTCATTTGGGATAATGTTCATTGACATTTTTTTGTATAATATGTTGATTGTTTCCTAATCCTTTGCCCACTTTGAAGTGTGATTGAATTTGCTGGATGACAGCAAATATAGTCTGACTAGGTTTTCCAACTTTATTTTCTGCTACATAATGCAAATCACATTTTTGTACAATATATAGAAAATTTATTTATTTATTTATTTGGCAAATATCACGAAGCAGAGTGTGGAGGGTTTTTTTTTTACTTTTTTTTTCTGAATCCCCCCCACCCTCCAATTCATCTTCCTTCTCACCCTTTTCTTTATTATCTCTTCTATTTATATACACATTCTTGGTTTTCTAATGTCCCTCTCACTTGCATCTGGCTTATAGTTGGAAGTTACCTTTGGATTTAGATGGACTGGGTGCTAATAAGATAATGTGCCTGTGTATCATATAGAATTTACTACTATTGGTCCCTGATGAAGCTAATTTTATTTTGGGCAGGTCAATATATCCTTGTGGCCTCGATTTAAATTGGTATTTGACATGCACCTCAACAGCTTGCGTAATGCAAATGTGAAGACATTATGGGAAGACGATGTTCATCCTCACTATGTCATGAGGCGTTATGCTGAGTTTACTGCTTCGCTTATCCATTTAAACGCTGAATGTGGAGATGGTCAGGTTAGTATGATAAAAGTTAGAGCCATCCAAGTTTTCTTTTGTAAAATTCTAATATAATCTATCCTCTGATCAATTGCAGCTTGATTTGAATTTGGAACGACTTAGAATGGCTGTTGATGACTTACTTATCAAGCTTGCTAAGAACTTCCCAAAACCAAAATCACAAACAGTGTTTCTTATAAACAATTATGATATGACAATTACTGTTCTGAAGGTAGGAATCTGTAAAATAACTTAGTTTTAATGTATAGCTATATCTGCATCAATCAATGGAAAGGTCAAGGGTGTGCAATGTGGTTTTCATAACCAGATGGGTTGTTCTCTGACTTTTGACAACTAAAGTTTTCCCACTTGCTTGATTCCAGGAAGCAGGTCCTGAAGGTGGGAAAATTCAAATGCACTTTGAGGAACTGCTGAAGAGCAATACAACAATCTTTGTGGTAATTGCAATCAATTTCTTGTATATATAGTTTCAACACAATGATAGGTTTTTGTTTTGATAGTTTCAGGAAGAAGTGAGTGCATCAATTTTCTGTTGCTATATGTTCTCATTCCTGTTTCTTTTGTCATATAATGTTCGCATCTAAGACCCGCCTAGAAAACTGTAGTGTTTTAAGTCCTAAACTTGAGATAATGACTTTCAAATAACACTAGTATGCCGAGTCACTCCACCATTCAATTCATGAAAACTCAATTTGTTACTTGTGAAAGGAAGTGAAAAAACATTTAGGCAGATAAAACCTCAGAAATGATGACGATGATCTCCAACTTGGAGTAAAGACCTACAATAGTTATAAATATAACAAGTGGTTTAGATTAAAAAAAGTGGGCAAGGGTACCTATAAATTATACTAGGCAAAAAGTATATATAATTTTCCCGCTTGTTCTCATGTGTGGTTGTCCTCACTGTTCTCTTCATTCCTTGTAGGAAGAACTGCTTCAAGAACATTTTAATAATTTAATCAAGTTCGTAAAGTCCAAAGCCTGTAAGTATCATAACAATGACACACATTGTTTTTGTTTTCTATTTTGAAAATATTGGCTTGATTCTGTGTAATTTATCAGCCGAGGACCCAACATCAAATCCGGATAAGCCCATAACTGTTGCCGAAGTCGAGCCACTAGTGAAGGATTTTGCGAGTAGGTGGAAGGCTGCAATAGAGCTGATGCATAAAGACGTTATCACTTCTTTCAGCAACTTCTTGTGTGGTATGGAGATCTTAAGGGCTGCGTTGACTCAGTTGTTGCTTTATTACACAAGACTCTCGGATTGCATCAAGAGGATCGTTGGTGGTTCTGCATTGAACAAGGATCTTGTTTCCATATCTTCAATCATGTATGAAATTAGGAAATACTCGCGGACTTTCTAATTTGTCGAAGATGCCATAGTTATATACTGGATCTAATTCACAATCAATGATATTCCATTCAGTATTATGCCAAAAAACAACTCTCTTGGATCCTGTATGTAAACGAAAGATAGTTTGCTTCTTTCGGGACACCCAAATAAGTGAACTTTTTTTGTGCAACCTATTTGGGAATTACAAAAGTACAAGTAAAAGAGAAAGCACACTACTGTTGTATAATTGCAAATGCATCAGTTGTTCATGTTTGTTTTTTTCTTATATATATTTTGAGTATTTTCTTGTAGACTTTTTTTTATCAAACCATGATTTAAGCATTCTCTATATATAGCCAATGACACTTGATGCAATAATAGTGAAAACCATGAATTCACAGAATATGAAGATGCATGCCAATGCCATAATGTCATTTTGCATGTATCGATGTATACCATTATTACTCTGCCTTCATCACCTTCAAAAGACTCTCAGTAGGCAGGGTTTTTTTTTTATTGTTAGGTTGTTAGCATTCGAGTGGCCGAATAATCATAAAGCAAAAGCCATTTGTTCTATTTTGATTAGTGGCATCCCTATTGCAATCAGCCATCTTTAATCAGGGAGAAAAGAACGTTGTAAATACTGTTTTTATAATTTTTGGGTACATTATATTAGATGGAAGGAAGAAAGAAAACGAGAAAAACTAATGACGCGCCAAGGCGATGATGATGATATAAAAGCGGTGTAGGAACAAAAATATAATTCTTTTTGGAGGGGAGGGGTATATGAAAGTTATCACTTGAAATATATATAAATCAATTTATATTTTACATAATTAAAACTAGATAATATGTATAAGTATATAAAATAAGTGATGTGATAAAAAATAAACATCTATCTGTTAATATTTTTTTCTATTTTGGTTTTTTTTCTGTGAATTTTAGTAGGTCAAGCCGCTTTTTCACACCCTATTAAAACATTAAATGATGGTGAGGGAGAAAAATAAACCATTAATTTTGCCTCCAAAACATTAGTGTTTCTTGTAAGTGTTTCCTAGAATAATAACATTATTTAAGTAATTTTCAAAGTATTTAATATTTTATACCAAAAAAGGTACTCATCACTTTAGTTTCTTGTTTTTTCCATACCAGCATTTGAGCCCAGTTCACTATGGAAGTGACTTTCATCACTTTAGTTTCTCAGTTTTTTTTTTTTTTTTTTGAAAGGCGCTTTAGTTTCTAAGTTGATATGTTTTAGGAAAGTTTAGACACTAATTCTAAAGATTTTTAAATATTTGGAAGAGTACTTAGGGTGATTTTTAATACTTAAAAACTATTTAAGTATTTTTTTACTTAAAAAGTACTTAGAAAAGAGGATAATACCTTAAGAATAAAAAAATACTAATAATTTATTCTATAACACTACTGTCTTAATACGTTCTTTTTTCCATTAATTAAAATTCAAAAGTGAATGAGTTTTTTTTTTGTGTGAATAAATTGAATGAGTTTTATTAAAATAAGAAGTAGTAAAATATACAATTAAACTTCAATTAATAATAAAATTGTGTCCGAAGCAATATATTTGACAATGTGTTGCAGTGTTGGTATCTTTTGCTAGTATTAAAATTAAAGATGAAAATGATGGTTTACGACACAAAAAGAAAGATTTATTTTTAAAATAAATAAATAAAGGCGTTGAACAGATGCACTGCATTCGATTTCGTTTTTGGACCACGGTGGTGGCAGATCAGCTGCCAAAGCAAAGAATAGAGATATTGAGTTTTAGTTTGAGTGTGAGAGGATGATGCGATACAAAGAGGTTCTAACATTACTTTTTTGCTTTCCCCTTATCTTCTTAGATAATAGATACGAATCTGAGTCTCACAATGTCATAATCGTAGGAAAAAGAAGCAAAGAAGGAAGCTTTTAGAAAATATCTGGAAACAAGTGGAGCTGTCGACGCTCTCACCAAAGGTGATATTTTGCTTTTCAAATAAATTGCTAAATCTAACACTCAAAGTGATATTCCTTTGTTGCCGTTGTTGCTGAAGTTCTGGTTTCTTTGTACGAGCAAAACGACAAGCCTTCTTCTGCCGTCGAGTATGTTTTCTCCCCTCTTTTTTTTTTTTTCACTTCCAATTCTGATTATTTTGTTTGATCTGTGTGACTCGACTCGACACGTGTGAATGACACGCTTCTCTTGTCTTGGGCCTTGGCAGGTTCATTCAACAGAAATTAAGCTGTCCTTCCATCTCAGAATATGAAAAGTTGCAAGCCGAATTCTCCGATCTGCAAATCAAATACAATGACCTCTTAGCTGCACACCAGAAAACCTGCAAAGAGGTGCCTTTTACTTTTACTTTTTACTGAACAAGGCACTTACTGTAAATATTTGTAGTTAAAATACAGTCTGTGATAAGTTGACGAGAGAATTTCTATAAAAGTTCAAGGCTTAATTATGTTTTTTATACTTGTAATATATTCATTTTTCAATTTACTACCTAAAAAAATATTTTTTAATTTATTTTATTTCTTAAGATATTCAAACTTTTACTTTCGGTACCTATACTAATTTAAGTGATGACATGATGACGTAAGATTAACGACATCTATCAAAAGCAATAGTTTAAAAAGGAGTATATTATTTGAAGTTTATCTGTTGTGACAAAATGATTGTGGGTTTTGTATCTGTAACTATAAGTTAACACAAACCTTCAAATTGCTGCTTGTAATGCTCTGGGGTTTTGTTGAGATATTCGGGGTTCTAGATGGCAGGTGAAATAAATATATTTTTTGTGCATAAATCTTGTGATGAAAGTGGGGTCCCTGGTTAGCCACAAGAATATGGATTGAAATGTGGTTATGATGGATTTAATATCTTGTGTGGTTAGGGAACTTGGCTATGTTTAGGGGGGTTTGGGCATTAGAAGATAATGTAGGAAACAAAGTAAGGGGGAATGGGGATTGGAAAATCGCTATGGACCTGCATAGAAGGGAAGGAGGTTGGGGACTGACAGAGGAGAAGAAAGCAGGACATCAGCCAATCATTATCTCTGCTTGATAGCATATCATAGATTTTTTGTGGCCACATAATGTGTGGCATATCTAACAAGAATGTGAGAAGTGATAAAAGTTAATTTTAGTCATATTACCATCAATGGAATGAATGGATATTGGATAGTCAAGATTGTTTTACTTAAAACTAATTTTGACCATCCACTTTGATTGTATGATCAAGGCTAGCAGATCCTCTCGTCACTCACATGTTACCCTTCTTGGATATACGGACAATCAAGATTAAAAGTTACTAATAGTCACAACTTTTTCAAGAAGTTGTGATTTTTTGTGTTTTAATTTTGATAATTTATATTAAGATCTAATGGTCAATATTTGTCCATCTCAATTTCACATATAAAAGGCCTTCTCCCTTGATATGTGTCTTATACACATGCTGGCGCGCACATACATGCGCACATTTGATGGTCAAGTTAACATTTATCGGGATTGGAGAAATGTGATAGGTTAATTATTGTGGGTTCCCTCACATACCACTAAAATAGATACAACTGATTGTCCAAAATCTTGCCTTCTATTAGATGTATTCTTAAATATGTTAACTTTCTATATAGTGATTGATCACCATATAAGTGGATTGTGACTCTAGCAATCTTTACCTAAAACATTAGGGGTTCAAATCTTAGTATCACCAATCTAGGGAGAGTTCTACCGATCCAATTTTTTGGTTTGATGGATGTTAGGGTTTATTCACTGTGTACCATACTGTTTCACAGTTAGAAGAAATGAAAAACTCGCATGCCTTGGCAACGGCATCTACCAAGGAAACAACTGATAGTGAATCTCCTAAAGATGGGCTCTAAAGCTTCTGCATTGAAACTTGCAATTCTTGGAGGTCCATACAGGTGTATTTAACCTGGTTTGCAATTTTTCCAATGTTTTTTTTTTCAGTGGAGGTGGTGACTACTGATTGTGAATAATACTTCTGGGAATTTGGATTTTAACCAAAAACAATGGTATCATGTAATTCATGTATTTGACATCACCTGGGATAAAATCATCATGTTTGTTGTTGGGGAGTGACTATTGGTTGATTATGGTAATGTTTTGTTTTGTTTTGTTCACTGTTCTGTCTTTGATGGATTCTGTTGTAACTTGTAATCACCTCTTCCTTTTACTTAAGCTGTGATTTATATTGGTAAAATGGTGTTGATTTCTTATCAAGTTATTCTGATATGTAACAGAATTGCAATGGAATGGATTTTCAATGATATTTTTAAGTTTTTGCGTGTTCTAGTTTCTTCACTTTGTTGCGCAGAAAGTAGGCAGAAGAAAGTGCGACCACCAGTTTATGGTCTAATCGGCCATAACCCTCGACCCTCGTAATGCATAATATTCTAACCCCTCAAATGTCATATGCTCCTTGACTCTGGAAAAAATGGGAAATTTAATTAAACATTTTGCCACTTTGATGTTTTCTTCTTTTGGGGAACATGAAATATCTAATTTATTTTACGGCAAATTTTAAAAATCACATAACCCACCTAATGCTACTGCTAAACTTGCCATAACAATGAGTGGCAGCACTTTGCTCAGCTTATTTGTTCTCACTCACTGATGTTTCCTCATTCACAAACCCAATAGCACAACCTAACAAAATCCCACAACCAATCTTGGCTTCTAGATGGATAACCGTTGCAAAACTTTAAAAACTTTGCATACTACCACAATAATAGTTGTACATAAAGTGATACGTTGGCTTGTCATAAAATGACCTTGGTATTAGTCACTAGATATGAAAAGCAACTATAAGTTTTCTTGGTTTATATCTAACCTTGATTCATCCCGACTTACCCAAAGAAAAAGAAAAAAAGATTTATCCAGCATTTTTTGCAGGAGCCAGATTGAAAATGAACATCATATAAGAGACTTGATTAAAAACAATTGTTAAGTACACGAACCAAAATAAAAATTTAATCATGCTAGTTTATGCTATACATATACAGTCTATTTCAAAGAATAGAAACCAAGATGAGAGAATGAAGAATCACGTAAAAGTGTCTGATTTATTTTCGTTCTGTCAATTAGTTTTGCAAGAAGAAAAAATAAAAGTTAAAAGTACTTGGATACTTATTTTTTTATGTCATTTTGTATACATATTTTTTTTTTTCCTTTTACTTAAAAAAAACTTACTTTTTTTTCCTTTTACTTTCTTTTCTTCCAAAATCTTACAAATTATCTCACTTTCTATTATTTTTTTTCCTTCCTATTTCTCTCATTTTACTTCTATTTTTAAGCCAAACATACTCGTGTTGATTATGTTATTCATGCCAAACATACATCACATTATCATCTCTAGAAACAAATTCAAAAGTTTTAAGATGCAAAGAAAATAAATACTTTTATAAATTAATTTGTGACAATAATTCTTACATTATGATTATTTACATCATTTTAATTTAAGAAAAAAAATTATAACTATTCATATGTATTATATTAAGAAAATTTAAAATATTTGTAAGAACAGTTGTGTCTCCATAAAATTCGTTGTGAATTTATTTCTAACTATCACTTCTTAAAAATCTATTTGTTTAAAATAAAATAAAAATTACATGTAAGGATTAAGAGTTAATTTAAAATTGTAATCAAATTATAATTAAACTGAAAATACAAAAAAAAAAAGGAAAGAGAAAGTTGTTTTAGTCAAATGAAAGGAAAAATCTTCTATTTGTGTGGAGAGGAGAGAGAAATTTTTGCCCTTTGTCGTGTATATTAGGTTTGGGAGAATATAAGCCCAATCCAACCCAACGAAGCCAGTAAGAGTAAGAAATGAAGTGAGGACTAGGATTTAGGAAGAAGCCCAACCCTTATCGGTTTGTAATATTTGGTTGTCAGTGTCGCTGTCTGTGACTACTCCTACCCTTTACTTGCCTGTCACCCATACAAATATCCACGTCCCACCCTTTCCCACAAATAATAGAATATATATAAAAAATGGAGATAGATATGATGAAGGGTCAAAATAAGAGAGTGAGACTCCAAATCAGAGGCTTCAGTTCAGACTCGGGACCCTGCCCTTCTTCCAAGATAAAGTGTTTTTGTTTTCATTATAAAAATAAATTAAAAATATCTTTTAAAAAAATTGCAGTGGCAGCACACACATCTTTGTGTTTCAAAAATGGAACCTAATGACAACCAACTCACCTCTTTCTTCCACCACCACCACCAACAGCACCAACACCACCAGCCGCCGCCACCACCGCAGACCACGGCGTCTCCGACCAACGGGCTCTTGCCGAACGCGGATGGGTCCCACATACTTTACCCCCACTCTGTGGCGTCCGCTGTTTCGTCGCAGCTTGAACCGGCGAAGCGGAAGCGCGGGCGGCCGAGGAAGTACGGAACGCCGGAGCAAGCTCTGGCCGCGAAGAAAGCCGCTACGACGTTGTCTCATTCGTTCTCTGTGGACAAGAAGCCCCACTCCCCGACGTTCCCTTCCTCCAAGAAATCCCATTCCTTCGCTCTAGGTTCGGTTTCGCTTTCCCTTTCTCAATTTTTGTTATCTAATTCTCCCTTCTGATTTTTTGTTTCTAATTTTGAAAAGTTTTAAGATTGGGATTGCGAGTGAGTATAGCGTTTCATAGCTTAGTTATAATTTGATGCAGGCAATGCAGGGCAAGGGTTCACTCCGCATGTCATTTCTGTTGCTGCTGGTGAGGTATGCGTTCGTTGTTCACACTTCACAGACATCCAATATTATTATTGTTTGTTGATTTTAGAATTCTGCATCTGCTTGCTGCACCGTGCAACTACAGTGACTGGCCTGTAACCAAGTCCCAAATGTTTATGTTATTATATTATTGAATAAGCCCATCAATTAATTTCATCCCTTAAGTGTTACTTTCTATTCCAAGTAGTTCCTAAAATAAACTAATTATATAAACAATCTCTCAACTATTAGAAATCATATTAATTGGTCTTTCAAATATTGAAATATCCTTCAAATTAGTCCCTGGACATTAGTCGATTATATGAACGTAGGGACTAGGTTGATGGATATTCAATATATAATTTCATTACTTTAATGACTATTTAAGAGAGAGGGTAATACTTGAAGGACCAAATTCATGATTATATATATATATATATATATATATACATACATATATCTAAACAGTCCGACAATCTATATTCTATTCTGCTAACATATGGCAACTAAGTTGTGCATGTAATTGTAAGTATCTACTGCCCTATAAATATAACTTTACTGGCTTTTGTTAGAATTGGAAAATTCAACTTCTGACTCTTACTAATTAGTAAGAGTGTAACTGAAAATTTAGAGTTGGCTTGTAAAAAAAAAGGGATTACTCAGCATGGTTAATTTATTTAAACGAGCTTAACTGAAAGCTTTATTTTTTTACTTATTTATGAAAAATAAAGCTTGAGTTTGGTCTGTTTAGCTCATTTTTAACTGAATTATTTTTGCTTTTGTGGAAATTTTCCTTAAATTAGTTTTAAACTTTAACAATTTAGTATTTAATAAAATATTTGAATACTAGATAATACTATACAAATAGAAGTTTCTGCTCAACATGTAGTATGCTATAACAAGATCGATCTATCTATATGTGTGTGTGTGTGTGTAAAGCTTGGACTTGGTTCATTTAAAATTTTAAATTACTTAGCTCAATATCAAGCTTGAGTTTGTTTATTTAGTTAAACAATTATACTTGATCGAACATTTGACAAGTCAAGTTTAAATAAATAGTTCATGGATAGCTCGGCTCATTTACAATTCTACTAATTAGTAATTACTATATGGTTTGTTCCACCCCGACCTATATAGTCATGTGGGGATTTGTTCATCCTTTATGGTTATCCGTCTTTGTGTTGTGGTGATTCCAGTTTTTTCAAATGATAATTTCTTGGTAGATCATGTTCTAAGTTACTAAGTGAGTTTACGGAGAGAGATATGATAAATTATGTGGCAATGTCTCTTGTAATTGAGATGGTGTAATGGGAGGGAGTGATCTACTGCAATTCAGGGATAGTGCCTTTTAGGGGTCAGCATAGTCACACCGGGGATCTCTTGGCTGAAGTTCACCAAGTTGCACCTTCTTAAGGGTTCCTATAATGGATCCAGGTGAGGCACAATGGGTGTGCCTAATAGCTATTGCTAACCTGTGGATGTGATGTGAAGTTGTGAACTGTTAAGAGTCAGAATAATTTCTCTTGATTTTTTTTCTGCATTTCCAAACATAAAAAAATATTTCAGTGAACTATGCTTCTCTGTTTTTTTTTTTTTCCTTATGTTATTCCATTTCTCCTTGTAGTTCACCACTCTTTATATAACTTTCCTCCGTCCATGATTTTGAATATATTATGCGTTGTCATTAGTCCAGTTTTATTTTCAGCTTTCTTCTGTATATTTACTACTTTTTATAACTGTTTAACTGTGCACTCAATAGGATGTTGGCCAGAAAATTATGTTATTTATGCAACAAAGTAGGCGTGAGATGTGTATTCTGTCTGCATCTGGTTCCATCTCTAATGCCTCTCTTCGCCAGCCAGCAACCTCAGGAGGCAGCATTGCATATGAGGTAAAATATTAGTAACCATTTTTTATCATGTCTTTTTGTTATATTCTAATAGCTATTCTTCAAACAATCTTTCTTTAAAAGGAAAAGGAACGGGTTGAAACTTGCAACTTTGGTCAAAATCTAGTTTGTGAGTATTAAGATAACCAAGGCTCAAAATCTGGTTATGTTATTTTGGATTTTATTGTTTATTTGGGTAAATTGCACATTTACACTCTCTGCCCTAGAGATATTAATGCTTGTTAAATTTTAGTTATTTAATGTGAATGGGCCTCTTAAAGATAGTCTCTCTCTGTGGCACTCAACACTGTTGGTAATGGCAACTATTTTTAAACTACTATCACACAATAAAAATAAAGATTTTGGGTGAAGTTCCAAAGCCATTAGTAGGACTATAGTAAATATTATTTCGTTCTTAAAAGTCCTAAAATTATAGGAATAGGATATGCCAATATGGTACTTTAATACTCACCCCACCCATACCCACATATATTATTTAATACATCAAATCTAAAATTAGAAATATTATACCTAATTACTTATTCAACAATACAAATTATCATGGATCGAAGTCTACACAGATCATATACTTCTCATCTCAAAACCCTAAGTGTTGTTGTTGTCGTGACTCTGTTGTCTAAAGTCTTCTTGGCTTCATATTCAACTAGTTATGGGAGCAGTTGGTTGTTCTTCCATCCAACTTGCGGTAGAATTTTTAATTAATGTTCTTTGTTTTGTTGATTTTTCATAATTAATTTCAGTATTTAAAAAAGAATTTTTGTTTTACTAGTTGCTCAAAGAAAACTCATTAAAAGAAAATATTCTGTTTAATTAGAATGCGGGTAATGGGTGAGGCCATGAGGGTATATATATGTATGTAGCTACCATAGGGTACAGAGATGGACACTAAAGTTGCTACCAATGTGGGTGTGTTTGGAGATGGGTATTTGTTTCAAATGTTGGTGTAGGAATGGATACTATAATGCCTTTTTCAAATCTTACCCATCTCCTTTCCTAGTAGGAGGCCTATTCATAATTGTTTACCATCCTTAAGAGTATCATTTACTGTAATTGGACTGGAGTGGATGGAGAATGTAGTTTTTAAAATTGGAGGGAAAGGAAGTGTAGTTTAAGCATTACTTGTTGGAGGAAAATGCAATTCACCCTGTAATTTAAGATTTTTCTCTTGCCATCAAATAATTGATTAAAATTATCAAATCCTCTCTGAATCCTCTTGTTTCTCACTTATACTAATAAAAAACTTTGGATTGGAAACTTCAATTTTAAAAATATTATTTAAGAACAATAACTAATTTTCTCTCTCCATATTTTTCATTTTTTTCTCTCATATACATGTGTGTGCTTATGGCTTGTTTGTATAAACCCAACTTCTATGGACAACTTTTCTGATGGTCAAAGTTGGAAGCTTAACAAAATGGTTTCATTTTCCGTAGTTAGCTCCTGCACCCTCTTACAAGAAAATTGATCTTCATTCTTCAGTTACCTTCAAGAGCACAGACACTAAGAGGAACCTTTATGAAAACTGTCTATTAGATTACGACTACTCACTTGAAGTTAGTGCCAAGCGGCAGTAAACTAGTAATATCATTTTCCTGTGTTGCCACTGAATTAACTATCAAGTAGGAATCATAATCTGTGGCTCAATGAACATATGACTAATTGCTGAAAATAATAATTGTTAATTTTTATTGTTTGATTTTTTAGTCAAATGAATTTTCTTTATCATATTTGATAGTCATGTGCTCATATTGCAGTCATAACAGTTTAACTATTTCTTGCTTTGACATCAGGGTCGGTTTGAGATTATTTCACTTACTGGTTCTTATGTCCGTAATGAACTTGGAACTCGAACTGGTGGTCTCAGTGTATGCTTATCTAATACTGATGGACAAATCATAGGTGGTGGAGTTGGTGGGCCGCTTAAAGCAGCTGGTCCAGTTCAGGTAATTTCAGAAAGAACTATGGCTGAATTTGTGGGTGGGAGATTTGAGCTGTGCCCTACATCTATTTTTCTTGGTCTTGATCAATTTGCCTTTTATGCCTTGAAAAGTTGTAGGCCAAACCATTAAGGACTTTGATTTAAATGATGTGTCATTGACCATGATTTATGATTAGGACATAATGTCATCATTTGATTAATATAACCAACCTCATATGTAGGAAGAGGGTTTGATGGTGGTTGTTGATCTGTTTGTACATTGTCCAGGTTGTGAGGTGGCAAACAGATGCTCCAAGGTAAAAGGGGTTGGGGAGAAAGTTGTAGATGGAGAACAGTTTTCTACTTATGCTCCTGATTCTTCTGTAGTTTCTGTTTGTTATATTGCCTTTACCTTGTAGAAGAAAAGTGTGATTTTACATTTAATACATAATTTTTTCCTGCGAATAAAAAGGGGAGATGAGGTGGGCATCGAGGTCGTTCTTGGTAAGAGAGTAAAAATGATTGGGAAAATGAGTGGAATAAAATCAGGCATACATATAGACTTACTTATATCCACATAGTGTCAAATTTCACTATTTTATCTGTTTTCACACTGTCTGATATGAAGAATTACAACATGAAGTCACTTTTGATGAAAGGTTAATCTACACAGGTCATCGTTGGAACATTCTTTATTGACAACAAGAAGGATACTGGTGCTGGTGTTAAAGGTGACATCTCTGCCAGCAAGTTGCCATCTCCAGTTGGTGAACCGGTATCAAGTTTAGGTTTCCGCCAATCAGTTGACTCTCCCAGTGGTAATCCAATCCGGGGAAATGATGAGCATCAAGCTATGGGGGGAAGTCATTTCATGATTCAACAGCTTGGTTTGCATGGGACGCCTCCCCGGTCCACAGACTGGGGTCATCCGGATTCAAGAAATACTGGTTTTGAGTTGACAGGTATGTATTAACCCGTCCCTTATAGTACTTTCATTATGGTGCAATAAGGTTTCCTATCTGCAGGAAGGATAGGTCATGGGGCGCACCAGTCTCCTGAGAATGGAGGCTATGAACAAATTCCCGATTGAAGAACCAAGATGGCTTTTGGATTTGATAGCAGTGATGAATTTGCGGTAGATGTATGATATCTCTACATACCACCAGTCTTTGTCACGTGATGCTGTTTATAGTATGCACCATTCATTAAGGATCGCGGCTTCTGAAAATTAATACTCGTGCATCTCCTTGAAAATATTGTTCTGCCTCGTTTACTGATGTTGTATTTATAAATCACTAAATCAGGGCTGCTTCATTTTTGCGGGCCTGTTAGTTTATACCGGGATAAATATAATAGATATATGCTTCCTAGATTAGCTAATCTATTGTGGACTATATTTTCCTTCCATTTTCAAGGTGCAGTCTTAATATTGTTCAAAATTCTATCAAGCATATATTATTATGGTTCTTAATTTATAAGCTTATTCGGAAAGTAACGAGTCTTTTTCTTTCTTTTCACTTTGTGGCCATCACAGAAGTAGGCCGTTAAGCTGATAAGGTATATATGAAAGTAAATGGCATGGAACTAAAATAAAGCTTGTGTTGATGCCTCAAATATTTTACACGAGGAAAAAAACTTAAAAAGTTATTTATATGAAGCTCTTTAGGTGTTTGGAGTACAGTTTACATACGGTGTAGTGTCAGATGGGTGGCTTAATTTTGTCTTACTTGGCGTTAGTTATATGTTACCTATCAATTATATTCTGTATGCTCAGAAGTTTTTAAATAAGTAAACTTTTTGTTAACTTTTTCAATAGTATTTTTCTCATGTCAATGGCGTTTTTTAAAATCGTTAATATGTCGTCTGTTTACATTGTTAATTACCAATGTACAAAATGTGACTCAAAGTGAACAGAATTGTCAATTCTGAGAGACAAAGTGGCAATTAGGCAAACTCTTAACTATACATACCAAAATAGATGGAATCCGTTACAAATGTATATCAGATTTACGGATTTTTAAATTTTAACTACATATTTATTTACACAATTTTTTATTTTAATTAATAGTATGAGGTAATTAAAAATGGTACATAGAACTTATATAACATATGCTATTCACTTAAGATTTAATTATATAATAACAATTATTCACTTTTTTTTATACATCTACTATTATAAGTTCTTTTTCTTTAAAAAAATTGGTATAAGAGTTGGTGGTGGTAATGTCACTTGTAATGATGGCATTTGTACATGGACGACTATGCTGAATAATGAATATGGATGCCACAATGATTTGCCTTTTGAATTCGATATTTAATACTCCCCCAGTTAAAACTATATCAACTCTCAACCTCAAGTGTGTTTCTTTTTTTTTTTCATTAATGTTATCAAAGTGTTCTTAAATTATTTCTCAACAAATTAAAAATAATGTTCTCATATAAAGTATTGGTAACATATTTTTATCTCGATTTTATAATGTATATTTATCTCGATTAATAGTAAATAATTTTGAAGCAATATTTTTTCCATTAAGATAGGAAAATAATCAATAGATACCAAATGCTATTTGGCATCTAGAAAGGAAAAAAGAAAAGGAAAATAAATAAATAAATAAATGTAAATATCACATGATAAAAAGATAAAATAATAAAATATTAACAAAGTGATTAATATATGAAATCTCTATGACATCATCCATTAATGGTCAATTTTGTTTTATAGAAATATGAAATCGCTGTGAGTGAAAGGAAAATACCATAATATTTAATCCTTTCAATTTTCCATTGTTTGGTATGGAACAAAACAATTAAACCACCAATTTGATCTTTGAAGTATTACCAATAGTCTTTTAAAGAGATGAAATTATGAGTAATTCTTAAATTATTAAATATCCATTTATTGTTCTATTTATTCCATATATTAATGTTTTTACTAATGTTTTTTCAATACTTGAGGGAAAATTTATTATAGTTCCTAATCTTTGAGGGATTATCCATACAATTTGTTTACTTTAAAGACTATGTAAGAGAGAAATTTGCAATAAAAAAGTGTAAGAGAGAAAGCAATACTTTAAGAATGAAACTGATTTAGGAATGAAATTGAAAGTTTAATCGCATCAAAATTATTGAATTATATAAACTTATCTTCAACTCTTCTCAGCAATTTGGACAAAAGGGAAATAAAAGATGTTTTTATTATTATATAATAAAGATAAAATTATCTTATTAATACTTTATCTCTTTTTTCATGTAAGATATTTATATTTTATTTTATATACATATATCTTTTTTATTTTCTTTCACTTAGATGCGTCTGTTAGAGAAAAAAAGAAAAAAAGAAAAAAATAAATAATAAAAATTTACATTTTGATATTTTTTTATTCCACCGAATAGACCCTTATTCTCTTGTTAAATAACCTAAAAGTTATTTCTTATACTTTTCATCTATCCCTTCTAAACTAAAACAGAGTTAAAAGATATTTGGTCGAGGGAGAATCCGAATCCTGTCAACGGTCATATCAGTAGCAGTACAGCACGGTAGCGCACTGCCATTTCTGTGCGTCACAGACTCACATCACAGTATACAAAAATAGCAAAAGACAATCTTTTCTTCGTTATTCTTCGACAAATACAAAATAATAAAATAGATATTTTGGGTTGAGGAAGATATTTGTTTAAGGATTATTAGCCGATTATGATCCTCTCCTTTTTATTACTATTAACAGGAGAGGTCCTTTTAACAAATCTCAATCATTCATTATGCATAAATTATTGGAAGACTCAAATTTTATTATTACTATTAGAGGGCAGCCCTGGTGCAACGGTAAAGTTGTGCCTTGTTGACTTGTTGGTCATGGATTCGAATCCGGAAACAGCCTCTTTGCATACGCAAGGGTAAGGCTGCGTACAATATCCCTCCCCCATACCTTCACATAGCGAAGAGCCTCTAAGCAATGGGGTACGAAAGTTTTTTTTATTAGATGAAGATTTATGCAAAAAGAAAGTTTCTATGCCAGTTAAAAACAAATTATATACAATGAACACGTGACAATATATTGGTAAGTAAGTTTGGTATTCGAGTATCAAATTAAAATGGAGTTTTGTATTAGCCTTAAAATTTTAAGCAAGGCACAATACTGAATTCGCTCCTATTCATGCATCGTATCATACTTAAATTTTTAAATAGTAAAGTGACGGTTCTGGGTTGAAGAACAAGTATACTTGCTTAAGCTTAACTATTATTATAAGTGATATTATGAAATCTTATGTTTTAATTAATACAGTGGTTGATGCAAATGGAAAAGACTAAAGACATTTTATTATTACATGTAAAGGTGTGTTAGCAGAGCAAGGGAGTCCCGGTTCAGTTCATGTAAAGCTGTGTGGGTCCCACTCCCTCTCTCTCTCTCTCTGCTTTCAAGACCTATCAGTCAAGTGCTCCCTTCAAACTTAAGATTGAAATTTTCTTCTTTGTCGTTGGGAAGCCGTGATTTCTTCTTATCTTCTCTGTTTCTACCCCCAAATTGTTAGTGGTGTGAGCTTTTCCTGTTTTATCCAATCAGTTATTATGAGTCTATAGTTAGTGGTGGCATTATTTATTTATTTATTTAATCGTTTGAATT
Organism: Glycine max; assembly: GCF_000004515.6. NCBI lineage: Eukaryota > Viridiplantae > Streptophyta > Magnoliopsida > Fabales > Fabaceae > Glycine > Glycine max. Next base: position 45,913,018 of record NC_016090.4, on the reverse strand, counting down.
TATCTAAATTGGGAAAGCCTATTTATAACTCGAAGAACTTTATGTGAAATTAAACTTAGTTTAGATCTAGTATATTGCAACGTGTATGGCAATTGTGATGTCAATTTATTTGAGCTATTAACTTAGAAAAGGAAAACAGTAGTACTTAGTTGTTGCCATGGAAAGAGGGTTGCTTCTTTTGTTGTTCTTGTTGTTGGTTATGGTGCTTTCTGTTTGTGGCAACGATGTGGAATATTCACAGTGCAATTGTGACGAGGAAGGGCTTTGGAGCATCCACAACGTGCTGGTTTGTCAGAAAGTGAGTGACTTTTTCATTGCCATTGCATATTTTTCCATACCCCTTGAGCTTCTTTACTTTGTGAGCTGCTCTAATGTCCCCTTTAAATTGGTCTTCCTACAATTCATTGCCTTCATAGTTCTCTGTGGATTGACCCATTTGCTCAATGCCTATACTTACTATGGCCCACACTCCTTCCAGTTGTTTCTTTCCCTCACTGTTGCTAAGTTCCTCACTGCTCTTGTTTCTTGTGCCACTGCAATTTCCTTTCCCACACTCATTCCTCTTCTGCTGAAAATCAAAGTGAGGGAGCTATTTTTGAGGCAGAATGTGTTGGAATTGGGCCAGGAGGTTGGGATGATGAAGAAACAGAAGGAAGCTAGTTGGCATGTTAGGATGCTCACTTGTGAGATTAGGAAATCTCTGGATAAGCATACCATCTTGTATATCACACTTGTTGAGCTTTCCAAGGCATTGGATTTGCACAATTGTGCAGTATGGATGCCTGATGAGGATAGGAGAGAAATGCATTTGACTCATGAGTTGAAACCAAACTCAACAAGGATTTTTCACAATTCTATTCCTATAAGTGATCCTGATGTGTTGGACATAAAGAAGAGCCAAGGGGTGTGGATTTTGAGGCCTGATTCTGCACTAGGAGCTGCAAGTAGTGGTGGTGGTGGATCTGGAGATTCTGGTGCTGTGGCTGCCATTCGCATGCCAATACTTCATGTTTCGAATTTCAAAGGAGGCACACCAGAGTTTGTTGAAACATCTTATGGTGTACTGGTTTTGGTTCTTCCAAATTCAGACTCCAGGGCTTGGACCTCTCATGAAATGGAGATAGTGAAAGTTGTTGCTGACCAGGTGGCTGTGGCATTGTCTCATGCGTCTGTTCTTGAAGAGTCTCAGCTTATGAGCCAGAAACTTGCAGAGCAAAACCGGGCGTTGCAACAGGCTCAAAAGAATGCAATGATGGCCAGGAAGGCAAGGAGCTCGTTTGAGAAAGTTATGAGTCATGGAATGCGGAGACCTATGCATTCAATCCTGGGCTTGCTTTCAATGTTTCAAGAGGATAATATAAGACCTGAACAGAAGATTGTTATTGATTCAATTTTGAAAGTTAGCAATGCACTATCACGATTGATTAATGATGTGATGGAGATTGCGGCAAATGACAATGGAAGCTTCCAGTTAGAGATGAAACCTTTCCATCTACATTCAATGATGAGGGAAGCTTCTTGCACTGCCAAGTGTTTGTGTATATATAAAGGCTTTGGTCTTGAAGTTGATGTTGACAAGTCTTTGCCTGATCTGGTCATTGGTGATGAGGCAAGGACTTTCCAAGTAATTTTACATATGATTGGCTATTTATTGAACATATATGATAAAGGGAATCTCATTTTTCAAGTTTATCTTAAAAGTGATAGTGGAGATAGAGATGACAGAAGTTTTGGATTATGGAGATCGAGCATGCAAAATGAGTATGTACATATTAAATTTAATTTTCAGATAAATGGTATAAGTTCCCAGTCAGATGAATCAGTTTCAACAAGAAATTATACTGGTAGAAGGCACTACAACAATGAACCTAAGGAAGGCCTGAGCTTCAGCATGTGCAAAACGCTGGTGCAGGTAGGTGCATCAATCTCTTGAAAAATTATGCATCATTTTCTGTTAGTTATATAGATTATTCCAATGTTTAAGTTTTAACTGTTTATTAAAAAACACCATTTCCCCCTTTTGAGCATTACATTTTATGCTCAGAAGATGATTATTGGATTGAACCCTCAATTAGTTAAGTCAGTGAATGATGCATTGGGGATTTGTTAATGGTGTTGAGAATGCTTGATGAAACTGTAAATTAAAATTAGATTGTGCTAGTGTAAGTGTGAGGTACTCAGGTCAGTTTTATGAATAAGAAATAGCCTTCACATAGAAAGCCCCTGTTTAGTTTGCTGTTTGTTATGCAATATGGACTCATGATGCTGAATAACAGTGGCCTCCTAAAATGCTCAAAGGAGACATTCTGTTCCAAATTTGACTATATTCATTACTGTTTTTCATTAAAACATTAGGATTTTGTTTGATAGAAAATCTTGAAGTTTAAAGTGACAGTCATTGCCATTTAGTTAAAATCATAATGCTGACTTTGCCAATAGGACTGTAATTTTTCTCAGCTTTTAGTTAGTGCTCACTTTAGTGAAAGGGTTCCTCCAATTATTCATCGAGAAAAATTACGGTTGATCTGTTAATCCAAAATACTGATCTCTAGTGATAAACCAACTGAAATAAGTTTAGTTTATTGTGGTGCGATTGTTTTTTGTAATTCTGAATATTGATACAATATGGAATAATATGCAGATGATGCAAGGTAATATTTGGATATCAACTAACTCTCTGGGTTTGGCACAAGGAATGACGCTTCTTCTCAAGTTTCAGATAGGATCATCCCATGGAAGATTCACTCTTGCTCCTACAGATTTTTCAAACTCTCAGTTTAGAGGGCTTAAGGTTGTGTTGGCTGATGATGATGATGTAAACAGGACTGTGACCAAGAAGCTGCTTGAGAAACTGGGGTGTCAAGTAACTGCTGTTTCATCAGGATTCGAATGTCTTGGTGCTATAAGTGGCTCTGGTAACTCATTCAAAATTATTCTGTTGGATCTTCACATGCCTGAAATGGATGGTTTTGAAGTTGCAAGAAGGATTCGGAAATTCCAAAGCCATAATTGGCCCTTGATCATAGCTTTTACTGCAAGTGCAGAAGAACACATCAAGGAGAGATGTCTACAGGTGGGAATGAATGGATTGATTCGAAAACCTATCCTCCTTCGTGAGATAGCAGATGAACTTGGAACAGTCTTGCAACGTGCAGGTGAAAAATTGTGACAACAATTTTAAATATCTCAAATTTTTTAGGTTCCTCAAAATTCATTACTTTGACATTTTGAAAGAGAACCTGAAATTCTTAACAAACTAAATATACTAGATACTAGGTTCTAGGTTCATTTTGCTAACCATTTTTTCTGTGTGATCTTTTTACCGTACAATGAATTATGGATTTCTACAAGGTGTATAGAACGGCTTCCCACCATCAAATAGAAAAGTATGAAATGCAAAATTCTGAAATTGCGTATACTTTCTTGCATTTATTTATTTATGAAAAGATGGATGAATGTGCCAAAACTTTGATTTTTCAACGTATGTTGCATAATGGTGAATATATTGTTGTGATAATATTAGTTGCTATAAACTTGTAGAAATTGATATTAAGGCTATCATATGTATAGTTCTTGCTATTTGTTTGCAGTTGGTCTCGTCTTAAATGCATACAAATTATAAGAGATTTTTTTTAGCGCGTTTTATACCCCCTGTTAAATGCATACAAATTAGAAGAAACTTACGAAATTGAAGAATAAATTATTAAAGAAAATATTTTTTTTAGAGGTATTAAAAAAATTCTTAATCAAATTTTAATTTGGCATGGTACAGTAAAATTCAAATTTAATAAATTTTCCTAATTCTCCATCTAAACTCTAAAGTCTAAACTCAAATATAAATATAAGAAGATGAAAAAAAATGCTCAAGATTTTTTTAGCACATTTTGTACTGTCAGTTGTAAGTGGGCTTTTACTTCTTGCACCTCCTGAAAGACTTCAACGGCTTAACAACCCAAATAGACCCGGACCACTACGAGAACCCCACTCCTTCATAGTGACCGAAATCTATGCCTCCACCTGGCTCTACAACGTCCTCGTCGCCAACCTCTTGCCCCGCAAATCAAAGGTCCGCTCACGGGTATCCAAGAGCTCTGGTGCCTGTCCTGGAAAATGGGGTGGGCGGCAATGGAGATGAGAGCACCGCCACTGCAACAACCCTAGGGTTGGAGGGGGAAGTGGGGTGCTACTGAGGGAAAGGGCATATTAGTCCATTCAGTGTTTCCTACAAGGTGCAGGAAGCAATTATCTTGTAAGTCCAGTTAGGAAGGGTGTACGAAGCCCAACCCGCAATTATTATTATGCAAAACCCTAAACCCTCACACGTATTTATGCGCCCCTTTCGTGGTTCAGTGTTCATAGCCAACTTCAACCTCAGCCTCTCACCAAGGGTACTCGCACTCTTCCAATTTCTCTCTCATCCATTTTATTACTATTTGTGCTGTTTCACTCTGAACATATCGAAGACTTGCAGGCGCTCTATTACAGCCTGTGAGTTCAAAACATGTGCGAAATCGCATACCATCCTCTTTTCAATTCAGATCCTCTTGATGTGCATGTCTTGAGGGTTTTTTTTGCAGAATGATGAACATTCTCAATAATGATCTATTTGCATTGTTTCGGGCGTTACCCTTTTTTTTATATTTATTTTGTAAAGGGAACAATTTTTGCAAGTGAAACTTGTTTTTTCATTTGAGGATTTTGTTTAGTATACCTGCTGTGCTTATGGACGGTCTTGTACTGATTCGTTATGTCATCAGCACAAAACATAAACCTAAGCTACATCTAATGTTGCCACCATGAATTTTTTGTGTGTTCCAATTCATATGGGAATAACACTTCTGCATTGTGGCAAAAGTTATAATTACTTTCTAATATCACAATCTAAATAATCTTTTTCGAGTCCCATTTAAGGAGTTTTAAATTTGAAGCCTTTTTTTGGTTTCACAGAATAATTATGTATTTTTATGGCTAAGCTGTCAGTTATATTTGCTTTTATTTCAGTCATAGCCAATAATGCAATGAACTCTGTCATTTGTTTTAATGTCAATGGATTGTAACAATTTACAACCCTATCTATATAGGAACTAACAAGTTTCGTTGTGGGCAAAGTAAGTGGTGATCCAATATGTCAAAAAATCCAAAAGTTTTCTTTGATATTCTAATTGGAAAGATGAAAGCTGGGCGAGTAGTAATGGAGTTGTTTGTTGATGCAACCCCAAAAACAGCTGAAAACTTCAGGGCCCTCTGCACTGGGGAAATGGGGATTGGAAAATCTGGGAAACCTTTACATTACAAAGGTTCTGCATTTCATCGTATTATTCCAGAGTTTATGTGTCAGGGAGGAGATTTTACAAAAGGGAATGGAACAGGGGGTGAGTCAATCTACGGTTCCAAATTCAATGATGAGAATTTCAATTTGAGGCATACTGGTCCTGGTATTCTCTCCATGGCAAATGCTGGACCCCATACTAATGGTTCTCAGTTCTTCATATGTACTGCAAAGACACCATGGCTTGATGGGAAACATGTTGTGTTTGGAAAAGTTGTTGATGGATACAGCGTTGTGGAGGAGATGGAGAAAGTGGGTTCAGGAAGTGGCAGGACATCTGAACCGGTAGTGATCGAAGATTGTGGCCAGATAGTAGAGAAATGAGTTGATACAATGATGTTTCGTGACATGTTATATAGGATGTTAATATTCAATGCAAATTACTAGTATTATAATAAGATTTGTGTTGTATTAGGAGTCAACTTTTTCGTATCCAGTATTATTGCAACTCCCAATTCTTGCATATGGTGGTAAGCAACGCGTTGCTTTCTAGTGAAATAAGTCTGTACTTAAATCTGCTCTTACGTGGTTCCAACTAAAAGATGCGTAGCTATCAGTAGTTGGTAATGCTAAGAGAATTTTAGAAGCAATAGGCTCGTAATATCTGTGGATTGGTAAATTAGATTGAACAAGGAAGGATGAAGCACTACATTTCAAATAGGTTTCATTGTAGTCTTTACCTTCAATTTTTTTATTTTTTTTTGGTGAATTTTATCCTTATAAATTAATTTGACGCATTTTAGTTTGCAAACTTTAGTCTATGTCATCTATTTATTAATAATTATATGAATTAGAGATAAAATTTACCAAAATAAATAAATAATTAGTAAAATTTGTCAAAAAAATAAAAAATTAGGTGTAAAATTTGAAAAAAAAAAAGTTGGAATAGAAAGTGTAATTGTGTAAGGAGTAAATTAAGAATATAAAATTTATAAGTTTCTTAAAAGTTAAAATAAAATTTGTGAAATTAATTTGTTGGAATAAAATTTATCAAAAGTTAAGAATAAAAAATATAATTAACCCTTTGAAACAAGGTAGGAGAAAGAAGCATGCATGGCGAAATTAAGTGAGGCAGTGGAGGAATAATATGGTAGAAAGAAAGTACTAGAATTGCAAATAATTTATCATCCGTAGGGGGGGACCATGTATGCTCCCAGCACCTATATTACCAAATAATAGTAAAAATGGCAAAGTAGTACTTCAATTCTTCGATCATATTGCTTTGGCTGGTTCCTCGATCGTTTTAATTAGTGTTAGTGTTAATTGGTTACTTTTCTCCTTTGAAAAGGTGCTTAGAGAAGCCGAGGAGTTGGAAGGAGGCCGTGGGGGAAGTTCGCGGTTTGGTTGGGAACCTTGGGAGCAGTACGGTAAAAACAAGGATGTGATGGTGTTGGACTTGGAGGAGGACTTAGGAGTAGACTATTTGGAACACTTCTTACGCGTAATTTACACAAATGGGTTAATTTTTTTAAAAAAATGAATAGATTTTCAAAATATTACAAGAATATGAATAAGTTATATTTTAAAACACAATTTTAAAAAGTCTTAATTTTTTATATAAAAAAACTGAAGTTGTTTTAAAATATGATTTTAAATATTTTTTTAAAAGAAATCGTAGTAACAATCATGATTTTACTATTTTTTTGTTTTTTTAAATAATGAAGTCATAATAATAATCACCACTTTAGTTTTTTTTTCTGTTTTCTAATATTGAAGTCGTTTGTTCAATCACGACTTTAGTCTTTTTTTATTTAAAATATGAAAGTAGTATTTATTTTTTATGTAATAAGTATTGGTGTTGTATATTTGAAATATGTTACAAATATAATTGTATATTATTTTTATAAATGTGATAATTACTACATTTCGACCACAAGAGCAACACATACAAAGTGAAGTACCATCGATTTGGCGTGATGTGTTAGTAGAATAAAAGGAGGACAAGCTCAGCCAAGTTAACAATAATCAATGGGAAACCAAAACGACAAATAAAAAGGTTAACATGTGGAACATTCTCCCACAAATAATTTTATTTTTCACGTATTCCTGATATATTTCATCTTAATTTTTATTACATTTCTATGATTTATTTTCTATTTTTTATATTATTACTATTTTAAAAAAATAATTAATATTTCAACAAATTTAAAAAGTACTCGTTAAATAATTATCATGTTCATAAAATAATTAAAATAATATACAATTATGCTTGAAACATATTTCAAATACACAACACCAATACCTATTACATAAAAAAATAAGCACCACTTTCATATTTCAAATTAAAAAAATGACTAAAGTCATGATTGAAGAAAGGACTTCAATATATTTTTAAAAAAAAACTAAAGTTATGATTGTTATTATGATTTCATTATTTAAAAAAAACAAAATAAAAATACTAAAGTGGTGTTTGTTATTACAATTTCTATAAAAAAATATAAATTACTTGAAATCGTGTTTTAAAATATGACTTCAGTATTCTTTTAATTTAATTTTCTAATTTTTTTTAAAAATATGATTTATTTATATCATGTAATATTTTAAAAAATTCTTCATTCCTATAACTTTATTTTATTTTAAATTAACCCATTTATGTAAATTTGCCCCTTGTTACTCTGTCCGAGGATGTGGATACGGATGCTTCTTAGTTAAGTTACATATATCCTTCCTCAAACCACTTTATTCCTTTCTCTTTTTTTTTTCTCTCCACCAATGCTTATTTTTAGGGATTAGCTAGACTGTATGCTCCACTCTTCAACTGAATATCTTGTAAAAAAAATCCCAAGTCTTTTTCCTACTTTTTTTTGTTCTATCTTAACGTGGGTCATTGTTTCTGTTATAATATTAAATCCTTTAATTGAATCCTCTCTCTCATGATAAACTATTTTGTATCCTCTCTTGAGATGCTAAAGTACATTTTTTTACTAATAAAAAATAGGATAATGATACATGAAGTCTTTTTCATTTTAAATATCTCACTAATACTTTTTTATTTCTTTTCATTTCTATTTTTTATTATGACATCAATAATATTTATATGTCTAATAGTATTTGTGGTTTTCATTTATCTTTTTTCTAAAAAAAATATATTTTTTATCACTTATCTTATTTTTAGGTTTTAGATTTATTTTATGACACTCAATTGATGAAAAAAGTTATAATATATTGTACAACACTTTCTCGTAACTCGTTTATTTTTCTTTTATCATATTACTATTACTATTATTAATATTTCCTTATTATTTTTCTCTTCACTGTAAAAAAATAACGAAAAAATGAAGGTTTATATAATAAAACTCATTAAAAATATGGTTAAATAAAATTAATAATTATGAAAATATTAATATAGCATAAATTTAATTTTGCATACTTAATTATTTTTCGTCCCTGTGAATTTATTATTTTGTAATTAGTTAGTAATATCAATATATATATATATATATATATAGTGGGGTGTGTTCTGAGTCCGTATGGACATGGATTGAATGATAATCAAACGGTAAAATACTAGGATCAATATTGGAGAAATTGTTTTTGTCAGTGCAAGAGTACAACATAATTAACAAACCAGATAATTCGTTACACATGAAGACACAGCATTAATTAACTCATAATTTAGAATAACAAGAAATTTTTTTCTAGTACCAGCGGTGGCAATGGCAAGGATAATGGCTATGGCAATTAATGAAGGATGAGGAGGGGAAAAGTGATCATCTAGAGTGTTGGAGGAGGTGGAATATTGCCAAATTAAATCTCTGAGGCACTATTTCAATCTTCAGTTTGTAAGAGAAACCATATATACAAGGCACGCTTTGATGACAAAGATGACTCAGAAACATCTTTGGAGGCAATCCCCAAGCAGGGTGAATTGTGAAATTAGTTACCCATTGATGAAGATTAAAGACACCAGGTAGGTATGAATAGGCACCCATTCAGTTATCTATTCTGGAGTCTGGACAGCATGCAAGCGTTTAGTGCAAAATGGCAAGTTTTATAAGGTCTGATTGTTGATTGTTGTCTTGTGAATATGTTATTTACACTGCAATTTCTTTTGCTATATAATATTTGTCGTCTACCAGAATTTCCAGTTAAACAATCCCAAATCTTGCTCTGCATATTTGAAAACTTCTGACCACTAGTCTCATGTCTTTCCCCTTAACAGTCATATAAAATGTTTTTTTGGTTACTGGAAAGGACTACATATATGAAGAGTGGAGATGCTAAGTTCCTATATAGATGCCAATTTTCAAATATTTAGATAAAAATTAATAAAACAAGTGATCAAATATGTTTGATTTAAATATCTAGGAACTTATACTCGAAGGTGAGGATAATAAATACACGGAGAAAACTTAGGTGTAACATACTACATGTAAAAAAAAATATTTTTCAAGAGTAGTATTTCTCCAATCTATAATAAAAAAACCAGTTTATTTTTATTTCGTTATATAAAAGAATAGAACAAAACTTTTTTCATATTCATGATCAATTATTGACATGCTTCAAAAATATACACCATATAATTCAAACGGTTGATTAAATATTCTACTTGTCTCCTTAAAATGAGATAAATATAAGTATTTATATAAATATTGTTTGAGTCTAAAAACTTTTTCTATCTTAAACTAGGGCGTCATTCCTCTCCCCTAATTCTTCTGGGAAAAAAAATACACTACCTGACATTATTGATATAGAAATAATTTTTTTTCTTTATCATTTAAGTTTCTTACAATTTGTTCATTGATCACTAAACTCCCCTAAAATCTGATGAGGTTAATACCTTTATTGGATCTAACTTTAAAAAAAAGTGTTTCGGACTCTTATTCAGGGCTCAATTCCACAACTACCCCGGCTAATCCAATTGAGGCATTTGTTTACTGCACTCCTATTAAATCCAGCACATTTTGAAATGATGAGAAGTGCAGGATACAAATAAAGGAATACAAGATTCAAATTCCTCCAATTGAGCACTTTGGCCCAATGAATCTGAAATGGATATAAGTTGCGTTGTTACATGCTGTTAGTATACGCTCCCTAGACTAGTGACTAGTCCCTACTCAACTGAGACTTGAAAGTGATGATGAGCAAGGAACTGACAGGTGCGGAACAATATGTTTTCACCAAGCTACATAAAATTGAAAGGTAAAATGGATTACTATTGGTAAAATCAATGCTTAACCAGTTTAACAACAAATTAACAAACAGGAGGTTGCTAAGATGAAATATGCTCAATTGCTGATTGCTGAACGTAAAAAAAAAAAAAAAAAAAAGCCGAGAAATGCGGGTAACATGTTTATGTGTGTTTTCTAGGATATTATGACATACTTTTTTGTGAATGTTATTGTAAAATGTGGTTGTGATATCAATAATCAGGCAAAAAGGCAATTGGTTTGTAGGATACAGCAAAGATTCTTTTTGCCTCTGGTAGACGTGGACAGCAATGGCATAATAGCAAGGTTGTGGCCTTGTGGGTCGCCAGGTGCTTCATGAACAATGCCACCAAAAGGATGTGTTCTGTTCTGAAACAAACAAAATAAAAGGGAGGGTGAATGGAGGGGGATATTTGATTTGATTGTATGTTTTCCTCTTTTTTTATTTTATCATATTTTTCTCTTAAGTATTTCAGTTAGGAGCTATTAAAGTAACATTTCACTAAAAGGACCTCCTCTAAGTTTTTTTCTTCTTTAACGTCACATATCTTTTACATGAGAAACTTATGTTTTAGTTAGGTAGATTCAGTATGCAAGGTAAAAAATTGTTTTTTTTAAAAAAAAATATTTATCAAAATTGTATATCTAGAACTCAAATTTAAAATCAAATGTTAAGATGAAACTATCTTGTCTTAGTTAATGTATGTGTTTGATGGTGAAAATTTTCTAATATTATAATAAATATACTCAAAATAAATTAAGGAGGATGATTTAAGGAAAGAAAAGGGAAGAATGATGATCTGAGAGATTAGAAAAATGAAAAAAAAAAAAACGAAGAAGAAGGAGAAAGAAAGAAATCGAAGAGAGAGACAAAAACAAAACAGATTCTTCCACCACAAATTTTGATTGAAATCATTGCCTCAATGGAGAGGTTTACATTCAATTATTTCACATAACCTAAAGAATTATTGCATATGTGTAAGTTTTTTATTATGTTTACATGTAAAAAAATAATTAATTTAATAAGTTGATTCTTTTCCTATACATTATTTTTGGAAAAATAATAATCGTATATTATGAGTATGATTAATATTTAATTCAATGAATTAAGAGACACTCGTGAACTTTAACTTAAGAAAAAAAAATTAATTTAAATATGACACTAAACACTTGTCAGATATTTTTTTAAAAATTATGCGCACCCTCTATGCTGTAAATATGCAATTTTTATCTATAATAAGTAAAGTGAAAAAAGGAGAAAGAGGGAGATTGAAAAAAAATAGATAAAATTTAATTAATGTATCTCTAAATTAATTAAATTTCAACAGTTATTTAAAAAAAATTCAATATTTAAAAATAAGTATTATATCACAATTCAAACTACTAATTAATATTTACAAAATTTATATTTAAAAATGACTTGTTATGAATTTTAATTATAATATTATTTATATACCAAAATAGATGTTTAACCTAATGGCATGAGTATTTTTTCTGTTCATCGAAATTTCGAAACTGCATTCCTTCTTATTGAATAATAAAAAAAAAAGTGACGATCACGAAACAACACCCCTCTGCCCGGAAAATTTGACGATGGCGTTCTTCAGTTGAGGCATGTTATTCGCTGCTCACTCTTCCAACTACTACTGTTGTTCTTCTTCGTCGTCTTGGCCTTCGCATCTTCACAATCACATCCAATAGAGACACGTTGACTTTGCTGGAAGAAGAAGAAGAAGAGAATGGAACAATCGCTTTTGGATGACATAATCAATCGCCTCCTCGAAGTTCCTACCCTACCGGCTAAGCAGGTTCAGCTATCCGAGTCCGAGATCCGTCAACTCTGCGTAGTTTCCAGAGAAATTTTCTTGCAACAACCTAATTTATTGGAGCTCGAAGCACCTATTAAGATTTGTGGTAATTATTTTCTTCTTATTACCTGGCCGTGTCTAATTTGGTCATATTCTAACCTGGAGAACTAATCCTTACTCTTAATTTTGGGGTTTGGACATGATCTCAGTGCTTTCAATTGCATGCTTTGTTTTTTATTTTGTATGATTTACCTTTGCATGCTTATTGACGACTGTGTTTTGAACTGGCTTAGTCAGTGTGTTGTTCTGAACTGCATGTACTGATGGATTCTATAATAGTGGGAGCCACGTGTTTTTATTTTCTTACTCGCCTCTCTCTGACTGCACCTGCACTAAAACTGTAGAGAGTCCTGATTTTATTTGGATTGGTACTCAAGTGTTCTGTTATTCTGTATTCTGTGGAATATGTGTGGAATGGGATTCCCTGCAGTTAAAAAAATAGTGTGCGCGAATTCTTGGTGAAACTATGTATGGGATAGAATATGTAAACAATATCCCTGAATATTGATGAATCTATGCAATTTAAAAAACATCTGCACACAGAGTATATATTTGATTGAAGTTTATCTTTTATCTTTCACATGCTCGATGAATTTACGTATAATGTGAGCTTTGAGAACACTTGTATGGGTTTTCAGCGTTGGGGATGGTATAGCTAAGACATATTGCTGCAATTTTTTCCAAATTTTTATGGTGTTTTTTGTTTGAGAGAAGTTTAAGAGAGCAGAGCGGTGGAATTTTGTTTTTAATCATACCTTGTTTTGTTAAAAAAGTTGGAAGGGAGGGAATTGCTTTATAAATTTTGGACTGCACGGATTATATTGTTCTGTTATTGTATTTTATTTCTTATCTCCTCCATTATTGTTTGTAAGGGTATAACTGTATATTATTCATATTTTCCCTCCCTTCCCTTAGGAACTGAACATAGTGATATTTTCCTCTCCTTTCCTTCCCTTCTCTTGAACCAAACCAAACAAGGGGACCTCTCTTTTGAATTGAACGCATTGTTAATTAATTTGCATGCTTCATTACTTTTTCATGGTTATCTGGTTAGTGGCTACCTTTTGTACACTTACTGACAAGTTTATTCTGGACTACAATCACTGCATATGAATAATCATATAATTTGAGCTTTGAGAATATGCATCATTTGTTTTCTGGATTTCGTATTGTTTGTGTATATGATTTTCTTGGGTAAAATGAAAATTTGATTGGTTTACATAAAGAATGCCTATAAAATTCTCTCAATTAACATCACTAAACTTGTGGTAGCAATTTATCTCATGTTGGTTTAGTTGACTTAAACTGCAATATCAAATCGTGGGATAAATTTTTTATGTCTCTTGCAGTGCTTGCAAATAAAATTCATGTTTGTTAACTTAGAATGTGGGTTTAGACTTAACTCAACTTCAAAAGTTAACTCATGGGGTGAGGGCTGCCCCCCACTTATATATTCTATCTTTGTCTTATCTCTAGCCAATATGGGACTTGGGTTTTTCCCAATATGTATTAATTCCCACGAGTTTATTTTTTGCTTCTGATTCTGACATCATTATTTTGCAAAAGTTATTTGCTAAAACTGTTGTTTCTTTTCTTTTTTGTTGTGGATTTGTGTTGAAAAGTCTGAAAATGTTTGTATACTAAGATTATGGCATCTCTAATGGCTAAGAGTGTATTTTAGTTTTAACATAAGGTTGGATATGCCTTTGTCAATTCTGGAATAGCATCTACATGAACCAATGATCCTAAAAGGTTAAGATGTTGGAGAAAGTACATGAATGGGTTTATATTTAAGGGTTAATTATTTTATGTCTTGAGTACCTAAACAAAATTTTCAGCGCTCTTGGTCGTTATATTCTTTTCTCTGTCAACAGTTTTTTAGTCCTTGGTGTCAAATAACAGAGTTAACTGATTACATAACAGTCACGTTGGCAGCCCAATGATTTGCCTCATCATCAAGTAGTTTGACGTGGCAGACATGTATTTTTTTTTTTGTAAACTACTTAATCCCTCATTTTTCCGTACTAGTTCATGACGTCAAACTAGAAGATGAGGGATTAAAACAGTTTATCAACAAACAAAAAAATTACACATGGTTGCCCCCGTCAAACTACTTGATGATGTTACAGTCACTAGGCTGCCAACGTGGTTGTTACATTAGGGACCAAAAACGCTAAAAAATTGTTTAGGGACTAAAAGTGAAATTTACAAAAAGTTTAAGGACCAAAAATATAATTAACCCTATATCTAATATGCCTCCTCATGAAAGAGGGCTTTAGGCTTGCAATGTGCACAATGCACAGCCCACCCTGCCTTATGCTGAAACTGAAGTTTTATTTTGAAGAATGAGGGCAATATGGATTGAACTCTAGATCACATTTCCCTCCCACGTTGTTTTTGTTTTATAATTCATTTTCATATTCACATTCACATATTACACATTTGTATAGAAGCAAAAATTGAAGTCTCGTGGGAATAAATACATCAACGAACATGAATTTCATTTACAAGCACTGCAAGGGACATAAAAAGTTTATCTCATGATTTGATATTGCAGTTTGATGTTCTCATATTTGATATTACACATTTGTACCATATAATACTCTATTGTTGTACACAAGAAAAATATTGTGTGTTTTAGGAGTTTCTGTTTCATATCCTTATATTGATGTTTCAGGTGATGTACATGGGCAATATTCTGATCTTTTAAGGCTTTTTGAGTACGGTGGATTACCTCCTGAAGCCAACTATTTGTTTTTGGGGGATTATGTTGATCGAGGGAAGCAGAGTTTAGAAACAATTTGCCTCCTCCTTGCTTATAAAATAAAATATCCTGAGAACTTTTTCTTGTTAAGGGGAAACCATGAATGTGCTTCTATAAACCGGATATATGGATTTTATGATGAGTGCAAGAGAAGGTTCAATGTAAGGTTATGGAAGACATTTACAGACTGCTTCAATTGCCTGCCTGTGGCAGCCCTTGTCGATGAAAAGATTTTGTGTATGCATGGGGGACTTTCTCCCGACTTAAATAATTTGGACCAAATTAGAAATTTACAGCGGCCCACAGATGTTCCTGATACAGGTTTGCTTTGTGATCTGCTTTGGTCTGACCCGAGCAAAGATGTTCAAGGATGGGGAATGAATGACAGAGGAGTTTCATACACATTTGGTGCTGATAAGGTCTCACAATTTCTTCAGAAACATGATCTTGATCTTGTTTGTCGTGCTCATCAGGTTAAACTCCTGCCTTTGGTGCTTAATGTGTTACCAGGTCTTCAGGATTGAGTTTGTATACCCATTTCTATGACAAAATGACTGTGAAATGTATTTCTCTTTCCCAGCAATTTTAATCTATCATCTCTTAACATTATTACAAATACTTTAATTTCATTAAACTGAGAATTACTTTTTGCCATGTAAATGTGACACAATTTTATGCATTGAGACTTGAAATCTTCCAATGTAGTGCATTAGCTTTAGCATCTGATGCTTTGTACTGTACATGCCTTTATGTTTAGATCGGGGGATAGTAGGCCTCGATCAACTATGCTATTGAAAGTAAATTGTTTTTTGTTTTCGGCCTTTTTTTACCAGGTTGTGGAAGATGGATACGAGTTCTTTGCTAATCGACAACTTGTAACAATATTTTCAGCACCTAATTATTGTGGGGAGTTTGACAATGCTGGTGCTATGATGAGTGTTGATGAGACGCTAATGTGCTCTTTCCAAATATTAAAGCCAGCTGATAAAAAAGCAAAGCTCAATTTTGGAAGTACAACCACTGCTAAGCCTGGAAACTCTCCAGCAGGTGTAAAGGTTGGAAGATATTAGGTATGTGCTTGCTTGCATGACATCAGTAGGTACATATCTTCTAATGCTTGTGACTTTTGAGACACACTTTCGCACAAATGTAGATATTTCTGAGTTGATATCTTCATAGTGATTTGGCATTTTTGTACACTCCAATTGGCTTTGTATCTTGCTGAGAATTTGTTTCTGAAGCCTTCAAAAAGTAATACTTGGAATAAGCGCTTGTCATGATTACATAAAACTGAGAGGAGATGGTTGTGCTTGAGATTAGGTGACTGGCTAATTGGAGGAGACATTTGCCATTTTCTAGGTTATTTCGTGATATTTTTTTCCTAGTTTTCAATTTGATTAGTATTGTGGGATTTCCATAGATTCAGCCATTTCCAACATAATTAGGATAATTAGAATGATCTTATTTCATGTGCTAACCCTGCTAGGAAACATTTGAGAAATTAAATTTAGCAGTGTAAAACATAAAACAGTAACAAAGCTTTTCAGCTGAAGCATGCATCAATGCAACCAAAGTCATTGAATGTATCCGTTGTTTCACATGGTTCCCACCCTAATCAGTTAATGGATGCTGTTGCATTTGTTACTTTGGGTGTGAGAAAGTGTGGCTTTGTGCTAAATAGCTTAATAATACCGTGTAGGCAGATTTTACCTGCTGTGCAGGTTTCAAATCTTATTGGTTGGACTTGGAAGTACCCTAAGGCCAGGGTCATGCCATTAATGCCCAAATGGGGATTAGTCCCGCACACGGGGTGTTACCTTGTAGGGACTCCTAGTGTGAGGCCAAAACAAGCTAAACTGTAATGTCCTAATCAGTCATTCAATTCAAGCGATTATATATCACATCACTTAGCAGTTAGCACTGCACTGAATAGTGTCCATGTTTTCTATTTTTCGTTGTTCACACTTTTTTGCATTCACCTATATATTCTAAATTTGTCTCCCTCACAATCCGATGCAGTCCTTCCTGGATGCGAAAGTGTGAAATTAAATTTGGCTAAAAGATTGCTACTACTACGGATCAGCTTGGGCTTGAACTCCTAATGGTTGCAAGAAGGGGAAAATCAAGTTCCATTTCGCCTACTATGATATTTTGGAATTGTAAAATCAAAGAGAACACCATTATGAAGTTTGTAAACCATTGTTTATTATTGGTACAAATTTGCATTTCAAGATGGAGAGCCATAATCTCCTTGTCTTCCTTGTACACTAATAACTGGTATATTTTCTTAACTGTAAGCTTCACAAGCGTAGATGGATACATCCGAATCTGTTGCTGAGAACCATTTAAAAATGCTTATACGATTTGGCATATATGGATGGCAGTTGAGGCTGGTGAAACAGAATGTCGTCAAATCTCTTCGTTTTCTCATTTTGATTGTCTTTTTTGTGTGAGAAATCTTGTTTGATCTGGGACCATCTTCGTTTTATTTAGATTTTTATTTCCTGAAACATGATTTGAGGCATTGCGACTGGGAAAAATATCGGTTATGATCTGCTCGTAGTTTTGTCGTTTGTGATGTGATCTATTGGTTTCCCTTCTCAAGGTGTTCAACCTGTAGAAACTGATCAACTGAGAGACCGAAGGAACAATTAAAGTTTAGGGTTCCTTACAAGTTACACGTGTGGGGAAATTATGTTTTTCTTGTAACATTCACAAACTATTACTATTGGATTATTACAAAGTTTTTAACAATAGGAAACGGACTTTTTTTTTTTCAAATTAAACTTCGAGGACCTATTTGTTTCTTATTTTTGGAATTTATTTTTTTAAAAACTAAAATAAAAAACTCGTTTAGTAATAGTAGTTTTTTTAAAAAAATATATTTTATAAAATTGTGTATTTTTTGGTATTTAGAATATAAAATCAGAATATCTTATTTTGATTTTTATTATTAAATCCTAATAAATATCATGCATCTGACACTCTGATTTATTTAATGAGAGTTATATAATTTTTTATTGATAAATATTAATTATTAATTTATTATTTTTTTATTAACTAAGAAAAATTAAATTTGTGACTTTTTCTCTCTCTCTTCTCCTTCCAATCTTATAACCTCCGAGACTTATATAAATTTACTTAATAACTTTAGTTGAGATATTCATAAGTTTTTTCTTGATTTTTTTTATGAAACCGTTTAAAAAAAGTTTATCAAAATATAAGATCAAATAAATCGAATAATTGAGAATTATTTTTTAATTTAATGAATTTTTGATAAATAAAAAATTAAAACTCCATTATTTTCAAGCAAAACAGTGGTGGTTAGTTTGTTGCAGTTAAAATCTGTATTCAGCAGGACGCGCGCGCATATATATATATATATACTTCATTATTTTATATCCATTTTAACTAAAGTATATCCAATCAATCTCTCATTACATCACCATAGATATATTTCTCTCAAAGGGTTATGATTACTTGCTTTGAAGACAAAATTAGTGGTCATGTACGAGACAACTGGCTCTGTGACTTTTAGTTGAAAAGGTATTAATCTGCCGACCCTCAACCAAAATTATTGTAATAGCACACAGTTTGATGGCTAAGGTTGAGCAGTCCTAGTAATTAACACCATCAATTAGTAATTAATAATTGAAACCCTATGCTGATGTGCCCTTACATGCCTTGTCCACGCTTGCACAGTATTATTTCGTCGTCATATGTTCCTGCCAATTGACTATCTTCAATGGCAGCAACTACGTATTGGACGACAAAATCCAAAGAAAGAGGACATGAAAGTGACCCTCATTCATCTTAATCTTATAAGTTATAATCCAAATTACCTATACTCTATGATTACTATTTGAAATTCTGCATGATTGAATTGTGAGACAGCGTCTCCCCCAGCGGAATATTCAAGATGATGTAACATCTTTGTTAATAATCGCTTAGAAAATTATTTTGTGTAGCTGTTAACGGAAAATATCACACTAGAAGCAATTTTAAAAAAGTAACGTGTCACATGGATAGCACCGTGATTAGCAGCTGGGACATAGACTTGGCATTGGATACTTTGGCACACTCATTTCTATTATTAAGTTATTCAATTTGCTAATAGTAAATTATAAATCATGCCTACTAAAACTTGGAATCTTTCTGAGGCGTTTAACATAGAACTCTCAAGATTGTTTCATTTACTCAATGCCCAAGATTCATTAGCACTTATTTTGGCTCTTGTGGGTTCGCGTGCTCACCAATATAAATAAAAATTACGCCTTCAACTCTTCAAGTATGAAATATTGTGTTACGGAATTCGGAATTTGATGCGTTATTTAGTGTTAATGACCCCACTACCGTTTACGGAAAATAAATTAAAAAATGTAGAAAAAGAAGATAGAATAAAAAACACTCCCTCCATTTTATAACTTTAGTTGTTTTAGCCTTCTATTTTTTTTTCAAAATAATAATTATTTTAGAATTTTAATGTGTAATTAACGTTTTTTTTTCAAATACACTCTTATTTAATACTTACTATTAGACTCTTAGCGATGCTTGCATCAAAGATCAAGATATAAATAAGAAAATTTAATAAAATAAAAGCTATTACAATTTTTCAATTTTAAAATAAAATTATTGTAGTCGTGGTTAAAAAAAGTTAAGGGATCAAATTAAATTTATTGACAATAAAGGGACTAAACTTAACCAAATAAATAAACAAAGGGACTAAATAAACAATTTAATTTTCATTCAGATAATTATAAGTTTAGAACGAAGTTGACATAAAAAATTGACATTGATTAGGCTTGATAGAAAATTTAAAAGCAAAATTAAACCCTTTCATAAATCAACAACTGCTCAATGTTCTCTTCATTTTTTTTTTCGCTTCGTATTTGTATGAATTGTTATTATCATTCGTTCAAAAATGGCATTAGTATATGAAATACGAGGGTTGACCGGGGTTGCATGTCTCGAATTGTCGATATAAATTTCGTTTGAACAATGATACATTTTATTTTTTACTAATATAAAAATAATGCCAGCTATATATGAAGGCGTAGAATACGAAAAATCATACATATACCTTCAGACCCCGGGGGACCCAAAGCACTGAACAACTACTATTAAGTTTCCATGGTCAAATGAAGAATCAAGAGTAAAACAAAAAAACCTAACGAAACATTGTTATCGTGGAAAAAACATTCTTCAAATAGAAAAATGACAAGGAACCTCATAAGTCATAATTAAATAGACGTGCTTCTCCCACTCTCGTCAACGTAGGGAATGGAACTAATCGAATTTTCATTTCTAGAACCCAAAGAAAAAGGTGAACGGATGCCAATGCCATGGCAGAGCATGGTCACAAGTAGTAATAACAAGCTTTTGAGGTGTACCGGATCCGAAAACCTTATAAAGGGGTTGAAAATTTAACTTGCTCGACATAAAAAAAGAAGCAAAAGTGTTTGGCTTAGTTTATTTAAAAATCTTTTTTTTACTATATATATTGTATAAACTTAGAAAAGCATTACTTCCTTATGATTGATCGCATACAACCACCCATGCACTTTCCATACTAAAAGAAGAAAAAATACATGATATTTACTTCTTACATGTTAATTAGTAAGACATTTTAGTTAGTTATATATATATATATATATATATATAAAGACATTTTAGTAAGTTAGAAGTATTTTTTTGACTAATTTAGAAGTTAATTAGAATCTGAAATTCTTTGAACCTCTGAACATCAAACAATAAACAAAAACTACTCATATAATAATTTCCTTGATCTACAAGGAGGAAAAATATTTTATTGATCATTCCTTCATCACCGTTAGTCACACCACCACTCAAGATCCACGGCTGTCCGACAATTTCATCACCCTTAGTTAACATTGATATATACAAAAAAAGCCCTAAGTCAACTTATGGAATTTGTGTTAATTTTCCTTTCCAGGGTCAAATGAACAATCGGAGTAAAAGAAAATTCATTGAGACATTATTGCGGTGGAAAGAATATATTTCTCTGACTAAAGAAATGACAAGGAACGTATCACGCGACTTGAATAACCTCATAAGTAGACCTGCTTCTCTCCCTCAAACGTCATCGCATACTTCATCCTTAATTTCAAACCATTTATTTATGAATTATTATTTTCATCCAATAAACTCCTATAATATTATTTAGAATCATAAAAGAAATACGGAGAAAACGAAGAGAAATATAAGATAAGACAAAAGTTATAATAAAAAGGTTATAATGATCGAACATGTTTAATTGTTTTTTATATTATTTCACAAGTGATTAAGAGTAAATATATTATGTTGTATGTAATTATAAGTTTGTACTGAATAATTAATAATATCTAATGATAATTGTGTTTTGAAAGTGATTAACTATCTTGGTTGTGGGTTTTCTGCCCACTTCCATTAAGAAAAAAACGCACACACACTATTTTAGTGAATGTTGGGTTGACAATTCTCGACCAAATAATTATATATAATCTTTTATTAACAGACATGATAAATAATGTGATAAAAAAAAAATAGAAGAAAAAGATGAGACGAAAGATAAAGCAGATAAATATTTATAATATTTTATTTAATTAGATACGGAAAAGGGAGGGAAATGCAGGATTCTTATTTGCTATACAATCCGAAACTGAAACTCTTTAAACCTCTATTATACATGAGTTAGTAAAAAGGGTCCGTTGAGAAAAAATAAACAGAACCTAATAGGAAAGACTACTCGAAGCATAAACAGCTTGATTCCAGCAAATTAAGTGAGAAAATTGGATATAGTTGCAGTGGTGAGAGCCCCAGTCAAAATCCACGGGTGTCCTGCAAGAAGAGAGAGAAAAAGAATCCTTAATCCTGGAAGTAAAAAGTAGATGGAGGAATATTAATGAAAAGAAGACTGACGCAAGGCTTGATGTGCGGAAATGCGGTTAGAGGGATCCCTGGAAATCATTTTCCTAAGGAGGTCCTTAGCAGGTGCAGAAACAGAGCTAAAGATTAGGCTGGGAAACCTAAGATTAGCCCTCAAAACAGACTCAAAGATTTCGGGAGCAGACTCTCCATAAAAGGGTGGAAAGCCAGCCAACATGGCGTAAAGAATGACCCCGCTGCTCCACACATCAACCTTCTCATCGTACTCTCTCCCCATAATCACTTCGGGTGCAACGTAATAGGGCGTCCCCACCACACCGCTCATGCTACTCCCCTCACCCAACCACTCGGCGGACCCGAAGTCTGAGAGCTTAAGCTTGTTCCCTTCATCGAACAGGATGTTTTCCGGCTTGATGTCCCTGTGCGCGAGTCCCTGGGCGTGGCAGTGCGCCACGGCCTCCAGAAGCTGTTTGAGGAGGCTGGCGGCGTGGGGCTCCGTCAAGGGGCCTTGGGCGGCGATGCGGTCCAAGAGGGTGTGTGGCTGGCAGAGCTCCAGGACTATGGAGCAGGAGTCGGCGTCCTCGAAGGCGTCCATGATTTGGAGGATGTTTGGGTGTGGAGAGAGGAAGCTCATGGCCTTGGCCTCCATTTCGATGCAGCGCCTGTCCTCGTTTAGGAGTCTGCGCTTCTCGATGAGTTTAGCCGCGTAGAATTTGTTTGAAGTGCGGTGGAAGCAGCGGAACACGGTGCCGAAACGGCCTCGCCCGAGTTCTTCCAACACTTGGTATTCCTCTTTCTTCACCGCTGCTTCTCTATACATTCTTCTGTGTATATATAAAATAGAGAGCAAAGGGCTTATATAGTCACTTTTTTAAGCTTAACTCAAGAATACTGCGGGAATATTCCCTTTGTTTTCTATTCAGTTATTATGCTCATTGCATGTAACACGGCACAACCAAGATTCACCACGTATTTCTTTAACTGTATTAACCGTGAGAGGGAAGGCTCCCTCTGCTGCCGTTCAAATATTACTAATTTGACTCTTTCAATTTCAAACTTTAAATTTGATTTCCATGGTAATGACAATGAATGGAGTCTTTATCATTTATAATCATGTGATCGGATGATCTTGACTTCAAGATTATTTAATTTAGATATTCAACAAGAGAAAATATAATTTAACCAGGATTTATTCTTACTGAATGTAAAAGTGTTACGTGCAGTTATTAATTTGGATTAAACGGTGTGATATATTCCTTTTTAGGGATAGAATATTCATAGAATATAAAACTTTATCTTAGTAAATTATTTGAGATTTCTAATCGTAAATTATTTAGAAAGCATTTTTTTTACACAAATTAATAATCTTATTTGGTATAACAATTATAATTAGATTATATAGTGTAAAACTAATCTACAATTCTAGTTAAATTACTCATTTAAATCGTCAATTTTATACAATAAGAACTATTGATGCGATGAATTGATAACGGATCTTATCTTTTTTCAATATATATATATATATATATACCTTATAATGGGGAAGATAGAAATAGGAAGAAAAAATTAAAATGAAAGTAAATTGTAAGATAATTGAGTTTATATTTATAATTACACTTTTAAATTTCAACTTTGAAATTACATGTGAATTGAAGTCACATTTTACTTCCACTGCTGCCAACCAGTTTCCAGTGTAGAGAGAAGTAACACTGACATATTCTCGTACATGATACCAAAAGACAATATTTTTTCAAAATCTAAAGTTGAGCGTTTCAATATTTAATAATAATTAAAAATATTATTTTACAACAACTATCATGAATCTATATTAAGGATAATTTGTGATTGTACAACATAATAGAATAAAAAGAAAAAACCAAAATAAATTATAAGTGCATACAACCATTAAACTCTTATATTAACTAGAAAACAATAGAATGAAGTGGTAAAATAACTTAACAAAATGGCACGGTAGTACAAAAATAAAATTGCAATGCATTACTTCACTCCAAAAAATTATTTAATCGATTATTAAAATATAACAATTAAAATCCTGTATTCCAAATTTAAGAAGATTTAAACATTGATGTGTTAATTTTCCATATTCATTTGAAAATAATAAGTGCTAAGTTAACAAAATTCATTAAAAAAATGATATTGGATTAATTTAACTCACTTAAACGACTTTTTAGTAAAAAATTTATGAGCTCCACTAGGATGCAATATCCCTGTAAACTTGACAGCTATGAACTAAAGTTTCCTCTAAATACTAGATAAAGCAAATCCATTGTACTACGGCCGTATAGTACTCACTCAGCACGCATCAGACAAATCTAATAACGCAGAAAAGATAATGAATCTTTTATATGTGTAGCATTACACTTTCATTAAATTCTTCAATTAGCCTAAAAAGAAAAAGGAAATAACAGCCCGAGCCATAGATTGACGAAACAAATCACGAATGTACTATTGGACAGATTCGAGGCAAAAGTGACTCGATCAGTAAAAAATCAAATTACTAAAAAAAATCCATCAGAAAATCTCGCTACTTAAGGTAAGCGTCTCAAAATGATGTCAATTTAATTCAACTTGGCTAATCACCTCTTAGCAAAGGTCCTCACTTTACATGGACATTGGTCCAGCGACAAAACTTCCATGATAACGGTCCCAATATATGTCAGTACATGCATGTCTGAATGTCGCTGTTGCTGCTTGCCCCCCATCCAAAACGCATTCCATATCTAAGCTTGGAATTTCCCCCTTTATGGGGCAAAGTTGGCGTTCCAAGCTGAACCTGAGTCATGTGTCTCTGAACAATGGCCAGTCCATCCGATCTGGGGCGTTAATATCTTTTCATACACTGTATTAATGTATGTAATGTTAAAAACATATTAACTTAAAAGTAACAATGGTTTTCATAAATAACAGGATACTGTAATTTACACGCACTACATAGCTTTCTGAAGTGAAAAAGGGCTGCCAAAATTATTTAGAAAGGGAGGGGGATTTCTCTCCAACCCCACTTTTTCTTTACACTGGAAATTAATTTCCAGAATAAGGGGAGACATAAAAAGAGAAAAAAAAAAAAGTGGTGTGAAAAGAATCTCCCTAAAATGGATTGGCTGGGGAAACAAGATTTGAACTGGCCCAGGTCCAGCCCAAAATCAGAATGGCCTAATTTGGGCCAGGCCACTGGCCTGCTTCTAGGAAGAAAGTCACAGTTTGTGTCCATTAATATCAATTAATGCACGGGTTCTGGGCAACAGGGCAGGTGGAGATAACAACATGAATGACTTATTTGTATTCAGTACAATGAATGGATAGATCATATAGGCTCTTGCTCCTTCCAATGGATATACTTTCTAGTCTTCCTTATTTACACACGAGCATGTATATATATATATACAACACCATAGTCCATGGCGGTAAATCCCCCAAATGATAACAAGGCAATCAATTGATCGCGAGGCAAGCTGCATAGTGCATGCAAGCTTGATCCACTTATTAAGCCCAACCTGAATTTGAAAAAGCCTCTATTTCTGAATTATAAATGCAAAGTAAAATTGGATTATATACCACATATTTCAACTTACATAAATGACGTCAGAAGGGAGCCTCTAGTGATTCATCCCAAACTTCTGCACTACCGTTAGAGGCATCCTCTACATCTTCTTCCATAGAAAGCCTAATATATTCTCTATGAGCAAAGCGATCCCACTCTGTCAATGTAGGATTCTCACGTTCCTGTTCACACAAGACATATACCAAGGCAGTCAAAACTTACCAACAATAGTCAATCATACTGACTCAACAGCACAATAACACTTTTATCAAATATTCATGCACCTGACGAATCAAAAATGGGTCACGAGTTTCAAAGGCCATGAACTTATTCAGATTGAACAGGATATTGAAAACACTTCCTGAGAGTTTACCACCTTTCAGGTCACGCAGAGTTATATAGCTCTCTTCCTGCAGAGTGAAGAATTTGAATTTAAAATTAAGAAATAAATATCTCAGATAAAGGATAAGTAATGACATAATATCAACCAAAAGGATGGAAAAAGGACAAGAAAAGGAGGAGCCAAAATATGGAAATTCGGTATATCGGCAGAACATAAAATTTTAAACTACTGACTAGATTAGAATATCATATTCCAGCTAATGTGACTTCTCATCAACATAATACAAGGGCAAACAATCAGTAGAAAAAAAAAATTGAAAGACAAACCTCAGGTCCAATCATGTCAATAATCTGGCACAGTATATCCTCAAAAAGCACAGGTTCTTGGGCCATGCACTCCATTCGATGCAATTGCTCCTCATAAAAAAATTGCAGTTCATTCCGTGTCAGAACTCCATTTCCATCCAAATCAATGCACTTGAACCTAATCATGACACATCAAATCACAAATAGCTAACAAGAGTCAACCACAAAGGTCAAACTTCCAATGTTCGCCTAAGAGTGTACTTAGGAGGCAAGGTGGAAAATAAAGGGAAGTGAAAAAAACAAAGGTGGAAAACTTTAAGAAAAACAATTGCATAGGCACTTTGAAAATTGCTTTATAAAATAAAATAAAAATGAAATTGTTTTTTAATATAAAAAATGAAAATTGTTTCATAGGCACTGCCACCCTAGTCTGCTTTATTCTGCACTTTAATTGGATGAAGTTTCAGTGACAGAAATTTTTTAGCTTACATCCCAAATTTCTGAGACAGAACCATGGACTTGTATGCATGCATACACACAGTTCTAAGGGGAAAAAAAACACCTAAACCACACTATATAACATATACATGCCTAAAATGCATTAACCTTGTGTCTGAAACCGCACAGCAACTAAACCATTGACATCTTACTAAGTGGCAGGGGCAACAAATAAAATGGACAATGGATGGGAAACAAAATACCAATACTCAAGACTTGGCTCGGATGATTTATCCTCTTCTGACAGTATGAAGTAAACAAAATCTTCATAACCCATCTTTCCCTCAACCTTACTGGTAAACCTTCTAGGAACCTGAGATAATATTAAAGTGAATCAAAATCTGCATCTTCAACAAATGCTCTGGTAATTCATATAAACATAAGTGAAAGGACAGTGCATGTGTATTTGGAGGGAGGGGTAGGGATTTGGGTTGTCTGTGGCCCTAGACAGCTGAAGTCAAATCTTAAGACAGAAGCAACACATGATATAGTAATCCACACCAACCTGAGAAAATATTCTATCAACAATTCGATAGGTAAGCGCATGGTTACCATATCTGATGAGATTCTCTTTGTCTATCAAGAAATCATGATCTGTATCCAGCTCCCAAAACTTGCAGTATATAACATAAAAATGCTCGTAAGAGAAGTACCTGCAGATAATATTTAGGAAAGGTAAAAAAGATTAAGGCATCATAATACAAATATATTTAGTTCGTTTGAATAATGAAACCAAGGTCATTTTCTGAAGTTAATTGAAATGAAATTTTCAATTATATCTACCTCAAAACCTTGTTTATGTCCTCTTCTTCATCAGCATGCAGCATTGCATCAATTATGTTTCCACGCTTAAGCTCCCTCAGGGTAAGACGGCCATTTCCTGATCTATTAATGTAGTAATATATTCTGTATATGACAGTTTCAGCTGGGCCATTGGAAAAAACAAACAGTTATGAACATTGCACCACACACAAAAAGACAAAACAATCCTTTAACTGATTTTCCCAACACTCAAATATATGAAGTGTGACTCTTTTTCAATAGAGATATTTCATATGTAGTATACATTATAAGCAGCCAAGAGTAGAACTACATAACTATAAAACTTTTCCATGTTTCAACTTAATCCTTTATAACGAACCATCAACAAACAACAGCTCCAGCATAGAAGAACATGTACATGCCTTCCAATAACCCCCAAAAGGGTTTCTTTTAGAAACCAGTTTATACCTAATATGTTACTATAGATATCAACAAATAAATTTGAAATTCTAGCCATACCCCTAAATGCAAGGTTATAACCAAGATGGAAGACAAACCATATCTCTCTTGAAACTCAGGTGTGCTCTGCAGGAACTCCAGCCCTGGATGAGTTGCCAAAAGCTCACATAGCACAGGTTTAAAATCATCCTGACATGAAGTATAATATATAATATAGTTCACCAACAAGATGGATAGGAATATAATATCAAAGCCAAGAAAATCAACAAAAATGGCCCCTAAAAAATAAATCATACTAGTATCAAATGGGAATTGAATAAATGACATATTTGGATAATATCATCAGCCCTGACTGAGAAATTTTTGGAGTAGCCGAAGAAAATTAAATAAAATGAAAAGCAGGAAATATGAAAGAAATAGAAGCAAAATACCTGAGTAAGGTACTTGAGCTGTGGTTGCTTTAAAATTGTGTATATCTGAGTTGCTATATCTTTTGTCAACATGTTGCCATTGATCCAATAATCAATAAATGTTTTCCTAAAGGAATATTAAATCAAGGAATTAAACATAGGTATTAGGAAATACTAATTACAGGGAACAAGACCATTAAGTTATAATTCTTACATCGAGGGAACTTAAATAAACCATGTTCATTTTATTAATAATACATAAGGTTTTCAAGCTAGAAATCAATCAGCATACTGCCTGATTGAACTGAAATAGCACTCTGCAACAGTAACTTCTGGTTTAACACCAAGCACAACAAGAGACCCACAGAGAATCTCTCGGGCAAACGATGTATGGAACCATTATCGGGGCATACGCTTGCCCGATTGAACTGAAATAGCACTCTGCAACAGTAACTTCTGGTTTAACACCAAGCACAACAAGAGACCCACAGAGAATCTCTCGGACAAACGATGTACGGAACCATTATTGGGGCATATGCTTGCTTCCACCAACTTGCCTCCTCCTTTTAATGTTTGGTTCCTTCATCTTTTGACCTTGGAAAGTAAGGCATCAAATATTGTTTTATATGTCTTAGTAGGAAGAATTGAGAACCTTCATAATTCAATAGAAGATTGAGAAAGAAAATTTAGTGTTCTTTCTTTTCTAGCTAAAACTTAAAAACTATTCTGACATACTTTTCAGTTCAGATCTGTTTGAAAAATCAATTTAGTAAAGAAAGTTAAATCAAACAGCATTACACATATGTTCATCATGTTTGTTGAGACCAGGGAAGTATAAAGCTCTCTAGAGGAAAAAAGATATAAACATTTAGTTCATGGACTAAGTTATAATTCTCTGCAGCCTCTTCAACACATCATCATTCATTTTTTAAATGACAATACTTTCCGGATTTCCTTCAATACACTTTCAAGATGTCAAATGAGGATCATTTCCAAAGCTCCAAATTCAATTCTTACTAGAAATTCAGTTCTCAAATTTTTCAACAAAAAAAAGCTCAGTATGGAATTTCAGCCAGTGTTATAAAACACCCTTAAAATTTCAACATGTCCAAGTGCATGTCTGTTTTTTTTTTTTTGGGGGGGGGGGGGGAGAGTTAATCATCTTTTATTTAAGTGATTTCTATAAATTTTTATGTCTCCCATACTTATCAAATGACTACTAATTTGACTAAGAAACCATACTCTTTTGTTTATTGCTTTATTTTTGGTTGATTTCTAACAACTTTCCCAGTCACTCCTCTGATCAATTACTCTCAACATCATTGTTGACTTTGCAATGATAGATTGCAGCTAATTTAAACTTAAAATCCTAGAAACTAGTTGGAAGAGATATTTGAAAACCCAATTAAATTAGGGATAGGGGTATAGATAAATTGTTTATGGCATTTGTGGCATATAGATAAATTGAATAAAACAAAGGAAGTAAATACTAAATAGGCCATTAATATAGCATGTAAAACCTGATACAACCCAGTGAACCCACCACCCTTGAGCTTGAAATATGAATTAATGATAAATCCACCACTATCAAATCTGTTTAGATTATGCATTATAAACATCTAAGATTGAACTAAGGACAACTCGGTCAAGATGGCTCCAATATGTCAAAGAATTGCTCAATCTAAAGGGAACTAAAGAATGCTTCTACCTATAATAGACAAGTTATTTGGGAAACAGAATTAAACATTAAGACACTATAGCAGCAGGATAATATGTGAATAAGGGTATATGTAAGACTTTGAGAAACTTGTAGGGTTAAGGTTTTGTATCATGAAGAATTCACTGAGTAACCTAATATAACAAACAATATACTGGCTAAATCCTTAAAAGAAAAATCTAATTGTACAAAGACAAATTGGGAGGGAAAAAAGAACACACGGGAAGGGAGTGGAGTGGACAATGTAAGTTTGACTCCTAGTTTGAATAGCCAGTGAAATAAAGAAATTGATTTTCAAAAATAAATAGCACAATAGTCAGGAATACAGGTGTTACGTATTCTTAAAACCTCTTTCCTTTCTGAATTTACTCACAATAGTTATTATGCTCCAGCTTTACTCAATGTCATGGAATCTAAATAAAAACTTTTTAGATATCCAAACAGCTAAATCCAAGAACCACTATCCACAACACAAAAACATATAAAAACTTTGTTTTAAAAAAAAATAGTAATAAAGTACACACCTTGTCACAACTCCAGTTCCATTATCGATCTTTCTGAAAAGAGATGTGGAAAAAAAAGATGGCAGCTTGCATACTTCCTTAGTAACTGACTTGAATTCTGACAACCAAAGAAACAAGTTTACCAGAATTAAGCTATCACCACAACTCTTCGTTTTATTACAAAGTAATTTTTAGATAGATAATCACTTTTTGACTTATGGAAACATTCAACTATTTTTTTTTCTCAAAATGAAGAGGTAGAATGTGCCACTAATTGGAAATCATATTTCATATTTCTCCCAATCGCCAATTGGCCTTTCAGACTCTATTGCCCTTATATGCCCAATATCTCACCATGTATCTGCAGCCCATCCATGTGATCATGGAATAAATGGTCAATTCTAATCAGGCATTTTTCTTTCAGATCATTTGGAGGAGGACGCCCAAATTGAAAGTAGAACTGCAAACACGCAAGTATCTATGTTATGAGCATGGACATAGCATGAAAAGGGGTGCGAGAGGGTGAGAACCAAATAAGAAGGAAAAAAATAAAGAACAAATGCACTCATAGTTAGCAGACCAGGAACAAAAGAAAAATATCACCAACTAAAGATTTTAAGAAAACTGGTCGGTTGTACATAATAGGATTACTACTAATGATTTGTTGCAAGTTCGTAGCGATTTGGATGAGCATTGGATATGTCCTACTTGGTAACAGCATAGATGTTAATGTGAGAGAGAGAGAGAGAGAGACACTTTTATGGCAATGTGAAATTTTGGCGCATACGAATTAAGGCTTAGAGCATAGTGATGGCGTATTTAAGTAAGTCTCATTTCACTCCTTTCAGTTCAAAGTACTTTTCTTTTACTATCATGCACAAAATATTAAGATAACATATCAGATGTGCCTAACCTGAGGTATCACTTCTTTAACCGGCTCACTGACAACCTTCAAAGGAGAACCCAAGTTAGATGGGCCAACTCTCTGTTTCACTATGCGAGGGGAACCAGATGTACTTCTTGGAGAAAGAGGTGGTGCAGTGCCAGCAGGAAACATGGAAGGCAAAGAATTGCTTGCAGCATTTGGACTAGAGCAATTCCCGGGGACATTCAAGGGAGCACCCGACTTTGCTTCATTTACCAATGATGTCACCTACACACATTAACAAGTGCGACATAAGAATAAAATCATAAATGCACGCATTACATTCTTTAATGATTAAAGGGGGAAAACTTAACCACGTAAAGAAACTCAAAAATAAAAATTAGTTAATAACAAATATTTCATTCATATACTTTAAGTATTCACCGAGACTTCATTTATATAGCTTGTGCGAGTAGGCATGATTTTAATGTTGTCCTTCGAAGAATGGTCTAAGGTGATTTCTCTTAAAGAAAGAGATTGAGACATAACAGTTGAAATTAATCACTTATAATACACGGTGAGTAAATCTAGGAAAAAGTCATAATACTCGTGAGGTAGGTGTATGGAATCCAACACCAACGGCTATCTTTAATTAACATAAGTAATAATTAATAATCCATCATTCTCATAAAAACTTGCGGATTTGACTATTATTATCGAAACGATTAATAATTTATTATCGGACAGCGAAAGTTGCTAAGAATAGATATAGTAGACAATAAGAATCTTGAAACGAACAATGTAGCAATACGTTGATTCTAAAATTGAGGAAGGTGAAATGAAGCGTACCAATCGGTTGCTTTCGGGAAGCGAAAGCCACTGCTCGAAGAGCGTCTCGACGAAAGTTAGGTTAGATTTGAGTGCGAGAGAGGACACCTCAGGGAGCTGCAACAAATCGACCTCCAACGACGCCGTATCGCTAATGACCTCCATGCTCATTTTAAGCCGTAACCGTATCTCTTCTCATTCACGTAACGAAACCTGCTGGAGCGAGCTGAATTTGAATCGAAACCGCGTGCGTGAATTAGATTCTATATCGGAATGGAAGAAATGCGCTTGAGACAGCTGT
This sequence comes from Glycine max, assembly GCF_000004515.6. Lineage (NCBI taxonomy): Eukaryota > Viridiplantae > Streptophyta > Magnoliopsida > Fabales > Fabaceae > Glycine > Glycine max. Next base: position 45,880,469 of record NC_016090.4, on the reverse strand, counting down.
GGATTCAGCAGGAGGAACCCTAGATCTTTCTTCAACTGTTGGGAGATTAGGATCAATCACCGATGCTGATTGAGAAAATGGAATCGTGCGGCGATCTGGATAAAAGAAAAATGAATGCGCTTGGGAAATAAATTCTGTAGAGATCCACGCGAATTTGGAGGGAGAGAGAAAACAAATATGTGTGCAGATACTGGAAAAAAAAATTAAAGAGAGACGTGTTGTTTTTGTATTTTTTATTTTTCTTTGGAAACAATGAACAAAAAAGAGCAGAAAATGTGAATTTGGCAGGCTGACACGTGGTCTGCTTACCGGAAATACGGTTTTTTGAGTGCAATCATCAGTCATCGCATGTACCATCCTACGTATACAGTCAACACCACTCCCAAGTTCCGATCCATGGTTCCATTACTTTTTTGGTACGTCACCATTTGGTTTTTTTGGTACATATTCATGGTTCCATTATTGTTACTAAATAGTAGTATTAAAAATTACAGGGAGTTTAATAATTATGTAATAATATTTTACGCGGTTAATTAATTAAAAATAATTATTGATATGAGTTTTTAAATTATTATTTCAAAAGTCAACTTTACTTTACATATTAGGCTTAGTATTTTTTTCCGATGAGTTTAATTTCATCTTAAATATATATAAAATAATAATTACTAGTATGGTTTTTAAAATTGTTATTATAAAGATATATTGTCTTTTAGAATGGTTTGTGTTACAAAAACTCTTCACACCTTCCCCACTTGTTGTCTTTCTCTTGACCTAATTAAAAATATAAACTTTTTTCACTTTTAATGATATTTTTTATCTTACAATAATGATATGTTATGTTAGGTTGTTGTTATTTTATCGCATCTTGACTCATTATCATTATGTATAAAATTTAATGACATTTGTTGTCTTTATGTAGTCATATCATGTTTGTGTACATATGTTAAGTAAGATCTCTAAACAATCTATAGATGCTTTGATAGTGTGATTAGAGGTGGGTTGGCTATGGTGGTAGACATTTATGATTAGGATGCTCAAGTAAGTAATTATTCAATTAGTTTCAACACTAGAGAGATCGAGAGATCGTCGTACTTTAAAAGGTGCTCATTGTTGCTATTTGCATGAAGAGAGTGAGAGTTAAGCAATGGAGTGGGGATATGTTTGTGAGATCCATTGACAATCTATGTGTTAATTTAGACGTAGAGGGATTATTTATGTTATGTCAAAATTGTTATCGGATGAAATATGATGAGGAATTTACACATAAGTAAGAAAGTGTTAATCACCCGTCATATAGGTCAATATCTTGACCTTTAATTTGCAAGGCAAATCTCGATTATTGAAATGTAAAGACAAAATGATGATTAAAGCTACATATATGGTGAATTAAGTTGAATCGGTTTCAAGGTACTGGGCCTTTATTAGATTAAATGTCAGACTCAAATAATCATTTCTCATTTTGTTGCATGGAGAGTGAAAGTGAAAATATATTTCCATTATTAGTATGTTGTTGTCATCATTCTTTAAAGAAGTCAAATCAACCTTTTAACTCATTTTCATGGGTGTTACCATAAGATAAGTCCTTCAATTTGTAGTATCAAAGTTTGTTATTTGATGAATAATTTAGTTTAGACATAAAAACAAGGTCATATAAGGGCAAGTTTAACTCTTGTTTCAACCATCTCGCAAAAAATAAGATGAATTTAGATTTTAGTTTTGAAAAGATAAAGACAAAAATTTTAAACTCAACATGCTAAAGAACAATGTTATATTTTTAATCCTACAAAAAAGTTATATTTTTAATAAAATGTGTAAGTTTAACTATATTAATTACTTACTTTTACTATTACTATAGTATTTAACTTATGGCTTTTTACCTTTTGGTTACCCTAATATTAATGTGGAATATCTATAAGTTTTGCTAATGATTAATATTTGTCGGTGGACTTGTTTAATGAGAATTTTTTTTTCAATCACATTTTTTTTTCATCTACAAGGTTCAAATCTATTACTTTACTTAAGGAAACCAAACCTGATATTAATTTGACCTATGGTTTGTTAGTTATGACTTTTTTGTTTGAGTTATATAACCACAATAATGAGATTAAGTTTTAGAATCTTATACAAGCTATCTAATTTCTTTCACTAGTGAAAATAAAAAAACCCTTAACTATTAGGTTGAACCGATTTTCTTGACATATAACTTACGAGTTAAGTTATTATATATTTTATTTTATTTTATGTTGTTATTTATTTTTTTATTTTAAGGTTTATTTAATGCTTCTCAAATATAAAAAATCCAATCCAAAATAGTTTTGGATTCAGTTTGATTTCAGAACTATCTTGATTAAATGATGAAATAAAAAAGTTAATTCAACTCGAGATTTAGAAAATTTAATCAATATTGATAAAAATATTATATAAAATATAATTTTAAAATTAATTAATGTTCATTTTCATTACTTTTTTTAAAAATAGCATAATAAATCAATGAATATATTATAATTTATAAAATTATATTACCTATTAAATATATATTAAACTTACACAATAAAAATTAACTAATTACTTTATTTTCTCATAATGATCTTATCCGATTTAAATATAATTATTTTAAGTAAAAGATACAATTTAGACAAAAAAATATTTTATTTTAAAGCCCATAAAAAATAATATTAAAATGTAAAAAGGCAAAAATTGAACATGATATTTTTTAAAATATTAATAACACATGTATCAAAAGTTCTTATAACAATATTAATAATGATATATATTTTTTATTCATACGAATGAAAGATATTATTGAGAGATTTATCATACTTAGATGTATACCGTCCAATCAACTGAGTTAAAATTTATTAAAAACGTAAAAACAGTTTTATTAATTTGTTAATAATTTTTTAATGAGTGATAAAAAGACGTGTTTAAAATAGTGTATCCGAAATGATATTGTAATTTTTGGCCTTCTTGGTGTATGCTATGCAATGAGCCTCATCCACAAACAATCTCTATGACCTGACTGTGGAATCACATTCACACGCTCTTCACCTTTTTCATCTTCTTCCTCCTCTCATACCACCTTCACTTCCATGAAGCCACAACATCAATATCAATGACAACAACAGTTTCCACCGATTTCCTCCCCCTGTTCAACCCCCACCCCAACCGCACCAATTCCCATTCTAATTCCCGTACACTCCCAATTCTCAATGAAACCACCAACATCAACCGCACTCTCTCTTCCGTTTCCAAGCCCCAAACCCATACCCTCGATTTCAAAGACACCCATCTCCTCAAATCCCTCTCCCGATCCTGCAAAGCCGGCAACTTCAACGAGTCCCTCTACTTCCTCCGCCACCTCGTCAACAAGGGCCACAAACCCGACGTCGTTTTGTGCACCAAACTCATCCACGGGCTCTTCACTTCCAAAACCATAGACAAAGCCATTCAGGTCATGCACATCCTCGAAAACCACGGCCACCCCGACCTCATCGCCTACAACGCCATCATCACCGGCTTCTGCAGAGCCAACCGAATCGATTCTGCATACCAAGTGCTCGACAGAATGAAAAACAAAGGCTTTTCACCCGACATCGTCACCTACAACATTCTCATTGGTTCCCTTTGTTCCAGGGGAATGCTCGATTCAGCTCTTGAATTCAAGAACCAGTTGCTGAAAGAAAACTGCAAGCCCACCGTCGTTACTTACACTATTTTAATAGAAGCAACTCTTTTGCAGGGTGGGATTGATGAAGCAATGAAGCTCTTGGATGAGATGTTGGAAATTAATCTTCAACCTGATATGTTCACTTACAACTCCATCATAAGGGGTATGTGCAGAGAAGGTTACGTGGATCGTGCGTTTCAGATTATTAGCAGCATAAGTAGCAAGGGCTATGCCCCGGATGTCATAACTTATAACATTCTCTTGCGAGGTCTTTTGAATCAGGGCAAATGGGAGGCTGGTTACGAATTGATGTCTGATATGGTTGCAAGAGGTTGTGAGGCTAACGTTGTGACGTACAGTGTTTTGATTAGTTCGGTCTGTCGCGATGGGAAGGTTGAGGAAGGGGTGGGTTTGTTAAAGGATATGAAGAAAAAAGGGTTAAAACCTGATGGTTATTGCTATGACCCTTTGATTGCTGCTTTGTGCAAAGAGGGTAGAGTGGATTTGGCTATTGAGGTATTGGATGTCATGATCTCCGACGGGTGCGTGCCGGATATTGTGAACTATAACACCATATTGGCTTGTTTATGTAAGCAAAAAAGAGCTGATGAGGCTTTGAGCATTTTTGAAAAGTTGGGTGAAGTGGGGTGTTCACCGAATGCTAGTTCCTACAACTCAATGTTCAGTGCTCTATGGAGTACTGGGCATAAAGTTAGAGCATTAGGAATGATTTTGGAGATGTTGGACAAGGGTGTTGATCCTGATGGGATTACGTATAATTCGCTTATATCTTGTTTGTGCAGAGATGGGATGGTGGATGAGGCCATTGAGTTGTTGGTGGACATGGAGATGGAGAGTAGTGAGTGTAAGCCAAGTGTTGTTAGTTACAACATTGTTCTTCTTGGGTTGTGCAAAGTGAGTAGAGTTAGTGATGCCATTGAGGTGTTGGCTGCGATGGTGGACAAAGGGTGTCGGCCAAATGAAACTACTTACACTTTTTTGATTGAAGGGATTGGTTTTGGGGGGTGTCTAAATGATGCTAGGGACTTGGCTACCACCCTTGTTAATATGGATGCTATTTCTGAACATTCATTTGAACGATTGTACAAAACATTTTGCAAGCTTGATGTGTACAGACAGCTTAATTTGTCTGATTAATTAACAACTATAGGGGATTTATAAAATGCAAGAATTGTCCACGAACTCTTTTGTTTTGTTTCAGTTTTCCTACCAGTCTTTGGTTAATTGTAGCTTTCTGTTTGGAGTAGAGGACAGATAATGTCCATAGTCATTGTTTTTTTCTGTTGAGGATGCTGTCATCACTATGTGCTTGTCCTTTTTGACGGCAAAGAAGGTTGTATATGATTCCGAATGCTAGATGGATGGACTTCGAGTGGGAGATGGGTTTTGGGAAGCGAAAAAAATCTGACTTCCATAGTGGCTTTATGTGAAGAATTTGTGATGATGCTGCGATTTTTTTGACCTTTTATGGGGTTAAGATTTTGTACCATTGTTACACTTAAATTCCTCGTTACTCTCCAAAGATATATTATGTGACTTTGGGGGTAGAAAATATGATTAACAACAATTCGGATCAGTAAAATGTATATGTGACAAATTATTTTTTTAGTCTTTGATATAGTAATTTGACACTTTGCGATAGTTTTTAACATAGTTTTAAAATACAAATTCAAAATGAACCAATATTATGATTTAATTTGAAAAATCAATCCATTTTTTTGTCAAGCTGGTTTCAATAACTTTTAAAATAAGAATAAAAATTAGTCTTTAATATCAAAATTAATTTTAAATAATATTTAATTATTTCTTTAGTATCTAAATTTGAGGTGTGTTTTTTAATCTTTAAAATTTAAAGTTGTTTTTTTCTTGAATTTTGACAAATTATTATTTTTAGTCTTTACTATAATAAATTAATACTTTCTGACAATTTTTAGTCATTATATATTAATTTATTTTGTAGTTGCTTGAATTTATATTTTAAAATTGTCACAAAGTGCTAAAAAATCATCCTAAAGTACTAATTTATTATGTTAAAGACTAAAAAAATAATTTATTAGAAGGTCAAGAATTAGAAAAATAAATAAATTTTAGGAATTAAAAAAACATACTTCCAAATTTAGAAATTAAACTACTAATTAAACCTAAAAAAATATCAATTGAAAATATATAAAATATAGTTTGATGAAATACACTCTTTTAACACGAATTTGAGGAAATTCTTTTTGTATGGTTGAACATTTTTATACGGGTGTTGCTAGGTGCACCCAACATTATTGCTGGTGCCCATCATTTTTTAAAAATACCAAGACTACTCCTACACTTTTTTTGCATTTGTGATTGATGTGTGAGAATGGTCCGTAAATCGTTAATATTTTTAAAATAAATGATTAATTAGTTAAAAATAATATTATATCATAGAATAAATTATTAAGTAATTTATATATTTAAAAATATGCATTTAACTATTTATGATGAATTTTAATCAAAATCAAGTATGAATTTATTATAAATTTTAGTTTTATAAAATAATGTTAGAATACTAACAACAATAGCAGCAGCAGGAGAAAAAAAGAAACTCTTTGAGTAGCGCTGCGGAGCTTGGGCTGACAGAAGGAGACTCACTGGTTTGGTGTAGTAGAAATAGCCGCCTAGACACAACACTCTCTCACTCAGGAATGGATTGAATATTCCTCTTCTTTCTTATTATCTCATTTTCTCATTGATTCAGTTCCCAAGGTTGTCGTCGCCATCCACGATTCCGCGCTGATTTATCCATTAATCAATGCTTATAACAAAATACAACAACAAATAAAACTCATTACTCCAAATCCTCATCAACTCTTTTCAATTCCTTTTCCCTATTCTCTTGTCTCGCCAAGATGCAAGGGTTTACGGCACCGACTACAGATTTCACTGAACTTCAGTCTACTATGCGAGCCATCGAGCATGCTTGCACTTCCATTCAGGTTCCAATCACTCTTTTTTTCTCTTACTGTTTCTCTTTCCTTTTGAAGTAGAGGTAAGAATACAAAACTTATTTTAAGTAGATGTAAAGTCGGATTCAGAATCCAAATGCTCAAATTCTGGCTTCTTCTTGCCGGCATATAATCAAAGACATTATTATTCAAATATGTTTTTTATGTTTAGGAATTAGGGATGAAGGTTAAAGTAGTATGATATGATCACAATCACACTTCTGAAAAATGACTGTATGCTAGCATACTTTTTTTTTTTTTTATCGGCAATTGTTAGTTGTTAGTTATTTGTTAGTGGGGGGATTCAAACCCATGACCTCTTCCCCCTCCCTTCTCCCTTTACCACCAAACCAACCTTATAACTCCCTTATGGTAGTATACTTACCTTTTTCCTCTCTTGTAAGAAAATCATTGGAAAAGATGCAGTTATTAAGCTCAAGAACAATGCAAGTGTATTACTACTTCTGAGTTCTGAAATCTATTTCATTTTTTAGAAGAAAAAATTTCAGAAGCTCTGAATGTATCTATCAGAATCTTATGATTCACAATTCGAATCTTACAATTTGATAAAATTCAGCTACCTATTGATTCGTATCATAAGATGAATCTTAAATGAGTTGGGAAATGCCATAGTCCCATTATTGTCTTGAGGTGATATTTTCTTTAACACTTTCTACTTCAAATTCATGTGGGTGTAGTGAAGGGATAGAGTTTCTGCTAGCATTTCATTTGAAGTATTACTCATAGGAATGCAAATACATATGTCCTCATGTTCTTATTCTTTGTTATGCATTTATTTTCAGATGCATATCAATCCAGGAGCTTCTGAGGCAGTTATATTGTCATTAGGCCAGTCTTCTCAGCCATATAAGACTTGCCAATTCATTCTTGGTGAGTTTACATGTTGTGTGACAAACAAAATATCTTCCTTATGTATTATGCAAATGATACTGCTAATTCATTTGATCATGGACAGGCAAGAATGTGCACATTAACTTGAATTATATGTGTTGATGGACATATCGTTGATGCCGTAGTTTACTTAGGTGAAATCATCACTGCGAGGGATCTACTGCCCTTTCAATATGTGAAAATTGCAGTTTGAATACTTTACTTAAGAATTAGAATTTAATTAGTTTGTCTGGTCATTATAAAGCATTTTTGGTGTTGCTTGTTAGTTGGATGATGAAAATAGCCAACTTGAAAACAAATTCAGCATTGTAATGCTATGCCTGTTCAGTGATTTGATTCATTTCATCAGCAACTATATAAGTGACTCCATTATTCAGTCCCTAAGGTTAATTTTGGTTGTCATTAGTGATGAACTGGGCAATAATTTATGCTTCAATGGAAATTATACTTATCTCGAGGGTTGTGTTTTTCTTTAATATAGGCAGGCTATGGAGCATTAATACTGCATTTCAATTCAAAATAAATCATCTCTTAGTGATATGATTACCTTGAGAAATTATAATTTTCACTTATTTAGATGCATGCTTCAGTTTTCTTTCTTTCCCTCATTTTTTTATGTAAAAAAAAATCTTGGGGGTAAATTTCTGCTTTTTCAAGAAAATGAAAGCACAACCAAATCATGGGATCGGACTAGTTTAGGTAGATTATTTTTGTTTTGGAACATTTTTGTCAATCATTGTTATTCATTATACACTATTAAATGCCCTTTTTAAGTTTTTGCTTTCTGAACACTGTAATTTGTTTGGTATTTAGTTTTACAATTTAGAGAAAGTGTGTGTGAGAGAGAAGAGAGAGATTGAGAAACAGATTGTTATTCAACCTAACTGAAAACAGTTAAGGAAAAGTTTATATAGTTTCCAGCGAGAGCTGTCAACTATCCTAACTGATGACTAACTACAGTTAACAAACTGACAGCACCTAACTGTAGTAAGTAAAAATACTTGAGGTACAGTATACACTTATACTGCCCCTGAAAGCTCATGAGGGGTTGGAAGAATGTCTTTCACATGTATTTTCTTTCCATATTTTGGTTCCTAATCAGACTTATGCTGCCTGATTGAGGAACCATATTTATGGTGACTAACTCTGTATATAGTACCTCTGGTACTTCTCTAATATATATATATAGATTTATCTTTGCTGATAAAAAAAAAAGAAAAGTAGCAGGACATAAAACCTTGGTCAAAATATCTGCCAGTTGATTAAGAGCAGGGACATGCACCACATTGATCTGGTTGGTGAGGACCTTTTCTCGGACAAAGAACAGATCCAACTCCGTGTGCTTAGTTCTAGAGTGAAGAACAGGATTATGAGCCAAGGAGCAGTACTGGTATTGTCACAAAGAATGACAGGAGTGGTGTGAGGATCTTGACTTCAAAAAGAAGGGACTGAATCCAAGTGATATCAGCTGCTCTGAGAGCCATGCTCCTATATTCTGCCTCTGTAATAGAACGGGCAACCACTGACTGTTTCCTGGACCACCTAGCGATCAAATTAGGTCCAAGAAAAATAGCAGCTCCAGATGTAGACCTCCTATCATCAGGATCAGATGCCCTATATGCATCGGAATAGGCATGAAGAGGAAAGGGTTGCTGCAGGGAAGCAGCCTTGAAATGCAACCCTAAAGAAACTGTACCCTTGAGGTACCTCAGAATTCTCGGGTTCACAGATTGCACAGATTCGAAAACAACATCACTTTCATGAGACAAACTTCCAAAACAGCCTTAAGAAAGAGTAAACGAGCCTAAGTTTTGAGTTAGGTTGATAGAACCTAAAGCACGTTTTCGAGAATGATCAATACACACCTCTCGCGCAAGCAACAGAGTTTCAACTTCATCAACAGAGAATGGATCAAATCTACTAGTGATGAGTGAAATCAATGATTCATATTAATTAGGGAGTCCATCAAGAATCAAATTAAGATGCTCAGAATTGGATACTGGTTCACTCTTAGAATGTGAGTTTGAGTCTAACTCAATCCCAAAAGCTAGCTCATAGGTGAGGGTTGCTCCCCACTTATATACTCTATTTTGGCATTATATCTAACCGATGTGGGACTTGGGTTTTTTTCAATACATCCCTTCACACCCAACAATTTTGGACTTGGTATATGAATAATATGATAGGTGACCCGTTAATGGATTTAGGATAGGCTCTGATACCATCTTAGAATGTGAGTTTGAGTCTAACTCAACCCCAAAAGCTAGTTCATAGGTAAGAGTTGTTTTCCACTTATATACTCTATCTTGGTACTATCTTTAGCCGATGTGGAACTTAGGTTTTTTTTCAATATTCACCAAAGGAACTGAGCGCGTTGACTAGATTTTGCACATGAAGAAGATAATAAGAGATGGAGCGATTATCAAGAGAGATTTCGAAGCTCATTGCAAGCTTGACAAATCTTCGCGTGAGTGAGATTGAAAATGTGATTGGATGCGATCCCATAACTGCCACGGCGATTGACAACCAACAATGCGAGGAAGAATTTCACCAGAAATAATGGATTACAACCACACAAGAAGAAACTGATTCTATTCGTACCAAACACGATACTCACTGGTGACTTTATCTGAATTGCGATCTTCAACCGAAGCATATTTAGGAGAAATTTGAGGATTAATGATGTAGCCTTCAAGATGATGACTATGAATAACAGATCCCACCTGTTGAATCCAAAGAAGGTAGTTCTTTGCATTCAACTTCTGAGAAATTGATTGCGTGAACATTTTGGAAGAACTAGCCAATGACGATGGCAGCGGTGAGGAGGAAGGAGGAGTCGATGCGGAAGCCACGAAAAAAGCTTGGTTTTGACCTAAGCTCTGTATACCATTTTACAATTCAGAGAAACTGTGTGTGAGAGAGAGAGAGAAGAGAGAGATTGAGAAACGGATTGTTATTCAACCTAATTGAAAACAGTTATAAGAAGAGTATATATAGTTGACAGTGAGAATTGTCAACTATCCTAACTGACAACTAACTATAGTTAACAAACTAACAACACCTAACTGTAGTAAGTAAAAATACTTGAGGTACAGTATACGCTTATATTTAGTATTTACTATTCTGGTTTAGGTCATGCTGATACTCTAATGGTTTTGTCTATGCAGAAAATTCCCAAGTGGCAACTGCAAGGTTTCAAGCGGCTGCAGCAATCCGAGAAGCAGCAATTAGAGAATGGGGTTTTCTTAGTGCTGATGACAAGAGAGGCTTGATAAGGTCTTCTGTAACTTTGATTCCACTAACTTCTGTGCTGTTTTTGATATTTACATCATGATTGGCTTTGCTCATATAATTTACAATTAAACATCTTTCTTGCACGTATGAGCATGTTCTAGAAAGCAGAGATTCTTATGTCATGTTCAACACAATCTTTGTGGTTGGGAGAAGTTATGATAAGGAAAAGAAGCAAACTTTCTGGAAAATGGATTTTGCTCATGGACTGCAAAATTGAATAAAACACAAAGAATACTTAAAAGAAATACAAAATCTCAAAATAAAATTCAGAAGGGCTTATCAAGACTGTAAAACATGGTTGATGTATGTGTACCATTTGTTCTTAAAGTTTGCTAATTGATCCATCTACAAGGTACTTGCAACCATGTATGGATTACCAAATGAATTGCTTTAGCTTCAAGTAGTATGGTTGTTGCCAAATCCTTGGCTCGAGCTGGGAGCCAAATCTCTATAATGTGTCACTTGTTTGATAGTTACAAGACAACTCTCTATCAGACTCTGTCATGCTATTATTTGATCCGTTGTTACTTATTCCTCTTTAAATATTTGTTACTTGCAGTTTTTGTCTATGCTATGTCATGCAGCATGCTAGTTCTCCTGATGGCTATGTCCAAGCAAAGGTTTCTTCTGTGGCTACTCAGTTGATGAAAAGGGGTTGGTAAGTAGTGCATTCTGTTTTTGTTTTTAGTTTTATTAAGAGCATAACTGAACACATAGCATGCATATTCAACCTTGTCTCATTTATAATTGAACACTGGATTCTTTTTGTTACAAACTTTTAGCTTGTCTGTGTCTTTTTCTTCAATGAAGATAATGGAGGAATGTCAGATTGTCATTGAATTGAATGATTAGCTTTGTGGGCAGGAGATGCTATATGCCATCTTAGAACATGAATCACCAGAGGCAGAGTGTGATGTGGGAGTAAGTGCAGATGCTGGAGATATTTTGTCAAACTGTTGTATTGTAAAAATCTTACAGTGCAGATACAACTCTAGTGCATCCATATAAATTATTTACATTCAAAGATTGTTATTGAAATCTTTTTCACTTTCAATAAGCATCAATAATTTTTAAAAAAATATTAAAGTACGGCAAAGGCTACGGTGGACAAGCTTTGTAAGTGGCTCATAGTTAACAAATTTTATTAACTGTTGGATTCATGACAAGGATGTCTCCACCATCGACTTCCTTGGCGAGATCGAAACCCTCTCCAACGGCTATTGGATCTCGTTAGTGTCGCATTTTACACGGTAACAACATTGCTGCTCTGCCGAGGATACGATGGAGAACTAATGACGATAACAGTGGTGTCATCGATGAATGCAATTCACGCTACTTCCACTTGATGATGAATGCTAATCGAAGGCACAACTCTCTAAAGGGAGCCATGATTGATGGAACTTGGGTAGATGACCCGTATAAGGTGAAGGAGGAAGTAAGATCATTCTTTTCAAAAAGATTTCAAGAAGCAGATGAACAATGACCTAGACTGGATGGAGTCTGCTTTCAGTCAATCAGCCAGCAACATAATGAAATGTTGATAGCGCCATTTCAAGAGGAGGAAGTAAAACAGACTATATGGGATTGTGGGAGTGATAAAAGCCCAGGCCTTGATGGAATGAACTTCAAATTCATCAAGCAGTTCTGGCAACTAATTAAACCCGACGTTCTTCGTTTTCTAGATGAATTTCATGTTAATGGAGTTTTCCCCAGGGGCTGCAATGCATCCTTCATAGCTTTCATTCCCAAGGTGGCTGACCCTCAACTCTTGAATGACTACAGACCTATCTCATTAATAGGTTGTATGTACAAGATTGTCTCTAAGGTGCTGGCTAAAAGAATGAAGAAGGTGATGTCCTTTATTGTAGATGAGACCCAATCTGCTTTTATTGAAGGAAGACATCTACTACATAGTGCCCTCATTGCAAATGAGGTGATTGAAGAGGCTAAAAGAAGCAGTAAACCTTGCCTTGTGTTCAAAGTAGATTACGAGAAGGCTTACGACTCCGTGTCTTGGGATTTTCTGTTCTATATGCTGGAAAGAACAGGATTCAGTTCTAAATGGGTCAAATGGATTGCGGGGTGTTTGAAATCTGCGTCTATTTCGATTTTGGTCAATGGTAGCCCTACAGCTGAATTCTATCCTAAAAGGGGTCTGAGGCAAGGGGATCCACTAGCACCCTTCCTATTTAATGTGGTAGCTGAAGCTTTGAATAGGCTGTTGCGGAGAGCTAAGGAGGAAAATCTGTATAAAGGCTTCAAGGTAGGATCCAACAATGTGGATGTTAGTATCCTACAGTATGCAGATGACACAATCTTTTTTGGGGAGACAACTATGGAGAATGTAAAGGCCATTAAAACTATTCTGAGGACGTTTGAACTTGTGTCAGGCCTAAAAATAAATTTTGCAAAGAGTGGCTTTGGAGCTTTTGGTGTAACGACTCAATGGAAGCAACGGGCAGCCAAATATTTGAATTGTGGGTTGCTGACTTTTCCTCTTGTTTACCTGGGTATACCTATAGGGACCAACCCAAGGCGAAGGCACATGTGGGATTCCATTATTCAGAAATGTGAGCGAAAACTAGCAAAGTGGAAACAGAGACATATATCTTTCGGGGGAGAGTGACATTAATAAAATCAGTGCTAACATCGATTCCCATCTACTTCTTTTCTTTTTTCAGGGTCCCTAAAGCAGTGGTGGATAGGCTGGTGCGAATACAACGTCGATTCATGTGGGGAGGTGCAGCTGACCAAACTAAGATTCCTTGGATCAATTGGGATGTAGTATGCTTACCAAAAGAAAAGGGGGCTTGGGCATCAAGGACATCAACAACTTTAACCTTGCATTGCTCGGCAAATGGAAGTGGAATCTCATGCAAAACCAAGGAGAACTATGGGCTAGGGTATTAGAATCCAAATATGGTGGTTGGAGGGGTTTGATGGATGCAAATTCAACAGCTCATGAATCAATTTGGTGGAGAGATTTAAAAAAGGTTTTCCTTTATTCACACCAGGGGCAGCTTATCAATAATGGGATGAAATGGAGGGTTCGAAGTGGAGACAAAGTCAAATTCTGGGAGGATAGGTGGCTAGGTGGGGAGGATTCACTGGCAGGAAAATATCCTAGGCTGTACCGGATATCATCACAGCAGCATCAGCTTGTTCGTCAGATGGGAAGTCATAAGGACAGAGGGTGGGAGTGGAATTTCACCTGGAGAAGGTCACTATTCGACAGCGAAATTGACTTGGCTGTCAATTTCATGAGAGAGGTTGATGGTAAGGTCATACAGCAATAAGGATCATTTCATGAGAGAGGTTGATGGTAAGGTCATACAACAATAAGGATCCGATGAGGGGGAGTGCAGTGCAGACCCAACAGGCCAATACTCAACACGTAACACATATCAAATGCTACAGGAGAAGACAGCTGAGGGTAGGCAAGAGGAGTGCTTTGTGGAATTGTGGAGATTAAAGATTCCAAGCAGAATAGCAGTTTTTGGGTGGAGGCTACTTAGAGACAGACTACCTACTAGACAAAATCTACAGAGAAGGCAAGTGCAAATCACAGATACGCTTTGTCCTTTCTGCAGAAATACAGAGGACGGTGCATCACATTTATTCTTCCATTGCAGCAAAATCCAACCCCTTTGGTGGGAAACCATGTCATGGCTACACTTACAAGGTGCTTTTCCTCTAAGTCCAAAAAACCATTTTCTTCAACACATAGGTGTTCAAGTGGATGGTGTAAGGTTCAAAAGATGGCACTGCTGGTGGTTAGCTTTAACATGGTCTATTTGGAAGCTCCGAAACAGCATAGTGTTCTCTAATGCAACCTTCAATGCTAATAAATTGCTTGAAGATGCTACATTCCTCATCTAGACTTGGCTAAGGGGTTTTGAAAAAGATTTCACAATCCACTTTAACCAATGGTCAAGTAGTATTAGTCAAGGTTTCTGTATCAGTAGAGACTAGAACAGTTTGCAGGGCAACATCTGTATATTTCATTTATTCCTTACTTTGGTTCTCCTTTAGACTAGGATTGTCTGACTGTGGAACCAGCAGTAAGGTATAATATATATGTATATCAGTACCTCTGGTACTGCATTTTATATAAATAATATTATCTTTGCTGACCAAAAAAAAATCGGTGAAGAGGTTTTCAATTGCTTTGTTGCCACTGTAAAGTTTGGTTAAGTTTATTCCTTTTTGTAGATTTGTTTCTGGGTTTGGTTTTTAAGCCTTGGGTTTTCCTGCTTAGGGTCTAAACATGCATTCGTGCAGTAGATAACAAGAAGATGAGCAAGCAAGCGACAAAAGTACTATATTTTTTAATCAATCAAACTATTAATGAATTCTCCAACTTTTGAGATTTTTTTACATTTCCATTTGGTTGTTGCTGTGTTGATGATTAGTAAGTTAAATGCTCTTTCGGTCATATGTATCACTTTTGATGTTTATGTTGCATTTCACTTCTTGATCTTTGGAATAACCTCAATTTGGCGTTTAGGGGTACAGGTATTTTATGATGGCAATCAACAAAGTATTAATTATTTATCTATCAAATGAAAGTAAAAACTTTGTTTATAATATGTAAACCTGAAACCCTAATAATGTGTCTAGGGTAGGCTAAGGCATTTAATATGAAACTGTTGAGATCATATCCAATGGCTGAACTTCTTACTGAGATTATATTGTTGCATATCAATATTGGATAAGGTTTTATGGTTATGGATTTATCTCTCTTATAGTTTGTTTGATAAAAATATTTGTATTTCTAGGCTTGAGTTTGTACCTGCAGAGAAGGAGGCTCTTTTTTATCAGGTGCCAAAATATTTTGTTTCTGTTTGTAGTTTCTTTTCTTTCAGCTTTGGTCTCAGTATTACTCTTTGCATGTCTGCTTCCTTTTCTTCCTTCTGTTCATATTTCTGGACTCAATCTAACTTCAAACTTTTTTTTTTCCACAAAAAATTACCTAAACCCTTGTAAGTAGTGTTAAGCAGATCTCAATCCTTATGATTAAAGTGGATCAGTTATGTGTTGCAGTTTTACGGATGAAGAGCAAATCAGTTTTGAAGACTTTAATTTGTGATGAAAAAATTAAGAGTTCAATTACTACAAATTAAAGTCTTCATAATTAATTTGTAGTAAATATATTATACTTAACTGTAAGGCAAGATTGTGTTAGGATATCCATTCAGGATTTTTTATTTGCTCCCAAACATCCACATTTCATGCATGTCTGACAATTTCATGTACTGTAGGTGAACCAGGCTATTGTGGGCATTCATGGTTTAGATGTGCAGTTTGCTGGAATCAAATTCCTCGATTCATTGGTATGAGATATTTTATGATTAAGAAATTTTTGCCATTTCGCTTATTGCTTTGGATGTTAAATATGTTTTTTAGTTTTTGATTTATATTCAATATCTGTAGGTATCAGAATTTTCTCCATCTACTTCAAGTGCTATGGGCCTTCCAAGGGAATTTCATGAGCAGTGTAGGAGGTCACTTGAGCAGGACTACCT
Organism: Glycine max; assembly: GCF_000004515.6. Lineage (NCBI taxonomy): Eukaryota > Viridiplantae > Streptophyta > Magnoliopsida > Fabales > Fabaceae > Glycine > Glycine max. Next base: position 45,864,075 of record NC_016090.4, on the reverse strand, counting down.
AAAGGTCTTTCTAATTTTGAATATTTATTTTCACTTTTCTTTTACCAAGTTAATTGAAGTTTTTTCATTAGAACTAACAATTATTTCTTAATTAATATTAGTTTTTCCTTTTTTCCCCTCTTATATTGCCTATATTATAGACATTCTACCGCTGGACACAAGAAGCTGCTTCAAGTGTCACAAACAGGATTATTGAATCTGACTCTGCTGTACCAGAGGTTAAAGTTTGCACTGCTGCACTGGATCACATGCTTCAAATTTTAAATTGGGATTTTCGTAGCAATACTAGTGAAACAAAAATAAATGTAAATGTCTTCTCTGCTGGAGTTAGACAAGATGGGGATTCTCTCAAAAGGTCTGAATGTCACCTAGTGCAGGTAATCAGTTTTGCTTATTAACAATTTACAGGCATTTGATAGAATGAAATATAACACACTGATTGGTGTCATAACTAGAAATTTGGACTAAATCTCCCATGGATCGGCTTTCATTCTGTTTTTATGCTTACATGCAGCCTGGTTCTGATTGGCATGATGTGTTAATACTAAGCAGTCATGTTGGATGGCTTTTGAGTTTATATGCAGCATTGAGGCTGAAATTTTCATGCGAAGGATACTGGCTTGACTGCCCTATTGCAGTCTCTGCTCGAAAGCTAGTTGTACAATTTTGTTCTCTAACAGGAGCTGTATTTCTTTCTGGTATGAGTATTCCTCGTCTTCTTTTATGCCAATTGTATGTTCATAGAATTACAATCTAAAGGTGGATAAGTATTTTACCTGTCTTGGTGATGAGATATATGGTTTTTTCTAAGGATGGATTTGATAGAGATGTCAAGCAACTTTTACTGATAGTAAGATCTTTCTTGATAAAGTGTTCAATTAAATTAATTGGTCCTTGCACAAACTTTATCTTTTCTGAGAGATATCTTCTGGAAAGCATGGAATGAGACTATAGTGATAAGGGTTAGGCTTCTAGAAGTGGATATTTCTTCAAAAGTATGAAAAACTTCATTACTACCTTTGCAGTGGTTGATTCAATATCAAAATTTTCAAACCGTTACTCTACAGCTGTTCTGCTAAATTTTGCTGGATAACTAGTTATTGCTCAAAGCACTCCTGATCAGTCTTAGGCCTTAGGGACTCAGTTCTCTGTATCACCATTGCAACATGTCCCCTAATAAATTTAAGTTATTCGAAATTCTTGATTTGAATTTCTTGGACTTTTTTTTTTTGGTTTTTGGTAAAGAGATCCTGACTAATCCGGAGTTTAGCCGGGAGGTCTTTGACTTTGTTTGTGCCTTGATTTAGATGATGGAAAAATGCATGAGCAGCATCTTCTGCAGCTCTTATCCGGGATAATAGAGTGGGTAGATCCTCCAGATGCCGTTTCAAAAGCTATTGAAAATGGGAAAAGTGACAGGTTTGAAGGACATTCATCTGCATAATGCACATGTGAATGCACCCCACTACCTGCGCACCCACCCAAAATGGGAAAAGTGACAGGTTTATTTTTTAATATTATATATTTGACCCTCAAATTGATGTTGGTTTCTTTCAGTGAGATGCTTGATGGTTGTCGTGCATTATTGGCCATTGCAAATGTAACAACCCCCTATGTGTTTGAGGGTTTGCTAAAATCTATGAGGTTATTGTAATAATAATTTAATTTTTAGGTGTTAATCATAATGGGAGTTGAAATAAATCGATGTGAGTAAACTTTTTGTTTTGATACTTCAGGCCCATCGGTACTCTTACTTTTTTGTCAATGTTGATGTCTGAAGTAATTAAAGTCCTCATGACTAGTAACACAGAAGAGGAGACTTGGAGCTGGGAAGCACGTGATGTCTTATTGGATACTTGGACTGCCATTCTAACGGTATTCATTTAACTAGAACTATATGAAACAATTGCCTGTTTCTTCTAACTCTAATAGCATTTCTTCAATGTAAAATCAAAATTCTGAAGCTTGTTTAGTTCTGGTGATTACACTGAGCTATATTTATTGTTCTTTCCAGCCAATAAATACTATCAATGTGAATGCTTTGCTTCCATCCGAAGGGATAAAAGCTGCTGCCAATCTCTTTGGTTTCATTGTAGAATGCGAGCTACGATGTAAAACCTATATGCAACTTTCTATAATGCAGTCTTTTTCTGTCCTCTTGCTTTCTTTTTCCTCATCTACTATCTTATGGTAATGTGAATTCTCTTTTTATTTAGTGGCCTCTGCAACAGCATTTAATGATGAGGGCGATTCAGACTATCTTCATGCGTCGGTATCTGGTATGAGGAAGATTATAAACCTTGCACATGCTAGCATTATATTGTAATTTATGTTCTTGTTTATATTGTCTTTGCCATTGCTGGATTTTCTTTAAGCTGTTTCCCTATTGAAGAAAAAATACAGACTAGATAATAAAGCAGATGTGGGCAGCAGACAGATTCCTACTTTATAATGTGAATATGTGATTAGACAGGGCTTGGTTGAGAACTCAATTTAGTTCTGAAAATGAAAAGTTGTTGCCGAAAATGGTTTAGTGGTTTTTGTTTAATACTTGTGAAAATTTAAAGTCAAAATGTGCTAAAATTGCATGGTCATTGATGCCTTGTTGGAGTACAAGCGAGTGCCACATTCGTGGGTTAGAAACAAGTTAAATGATATATAGTATATGAGCCTATATGTAAGGGAAGAACTGAAGCCCAAATAAAAGAAGAGTATAAAAAAATTGAAAGACCCGACCATAAAAAAGCTCAGCAAGTGAAGACAGACCTGTAGCTTCTAAAACTCAACAAAAAGAAGCACAAGTTTAGGCAATAAAATGAAAGTAGGAAGTGCGGCCTTTGAGACCCAAACTTGAAGTACAAGCCAAAGCTGAAAATTGAAGATAAGTTAGAATTGGACCAAGCTAGCTGGAGTTGAGGAAGTGTTGGAGAACAAGCCCTACATCGGTATTTGGTGGGTTAGAAATAAGTTAGAGTATAAGCAAAGGGGTCATGAGTTCAAAGTGCCCAGGCATTTTTAGGACACAGTGACCACTCGAGCTGAAAGGCTACTAACTCACTCTCACACACTCTTTGACAAGGGCCCACACATAAATGCCTTTAGTTGTAGCCCCTTCCTTGATTAATTCAATCCCTTTTCCACTAATAATAGAGTACTAGAACTTGAAATGGAATGGCTAGGGACCTAGAGTGGGGGCAACAATATCATACAAAATACTTAAAAAAAATGCAATTTGAAGCAAAATATAGTTCAAAATCATTGCATTATTTTTGTACTATATTAATATTAATTGGAGTGAAATCTTATGGTTTTATTTTGAAATATTAAATAGGAAGGGGCTACAATAGTTTTCAACAGTTCAATCGCATTTATTTTATTTAATGCAGATGATTTCCTTTAAAACACATCCAGTTCTTGTTTGAAAATATCATCTAATATTACAAACTTAGTACTATAATTTTTCATCTCCAAAAATTCAAATAGACATATCATTTTAGGGCTTGATGAATTTCCTTTTTTTAAATGATACTGTCTTTGCAGCCATGGATGAAAGGTTAAGCTGCTATGCTCTTATTGCAAGAGCTTCTATTGATGTTACAATTCCTTTGCTCATAAGAGTATTTTCAGAGCGGGTTGGACACCTTAATCAGGTTGGTTTTATATTTGAGTAATGTTAGCAACATACTCTTTATTATTGGTTAAAACTTATTTATTGGAATTTACAAAATGATGTGAGTCATCCTCAATATTTAACGAATCTCACTTGTAATTTTGCAAATTCCAATAAAATTTTACCAACAGTAAAGATCGTGCTAGAAAATGTGTTGTTAGTATTTCTCTTTATATTTGTTATGGAGGTTATCTTTCTTGGATGGATATTTTAGATCTGTCATATAAATCTGCTTTTCAGCCCCATCCCGTTTCTAAAGATTAGTAGTTGCTCAGATCACAAAAATTGATATCAGTAATTGTTCTGACTGCAAAAATTGTTATCGGTAATTGTTGATACTGCAAAAAATTGATATTTGTAATCATTCAGACCATACAAAATTAAATGAGTTCAGATTGCAAAAATTGAGATGTGGGCCAGGGGGGCTGGAGAGCCAAGAATTGGGGGGATTTTTTTTCTCATTAAGGAGAATGTAAATTTGCACCAGTTTACAGGAGGTGAATAAAGCAAAATGAAGAAAAGCACGAATATATGCAATGTAGACATTTAGGATGTGTGATGGTCTAAGGGAAGGCATCCTATATAGAAGTGCTGTAAGGAGAGAGAGAAAATCTCTATGAAAATAAAATTGAATATTTTTGTTATGTATTCAGAGTTCTCAAGTCAGCAAACTAACTGAGAATAGATTCTAACAGAATATTGACTGACTTAGGAACATTCTAGAATATAATGAACACCAACCTGTAACAGAAAACATGCACATAACAGAGGCACCACGCTATATTCTAGAACATTTTCTGCACCAATTGGATGTCTAAATATATACTGTATAATAACTAGTTTCTCCTTTGACTGAATGCTGCATAATTCTTATTGATAGGGTAGAAATGTTGTATCTCAGTAAAACAAATTGAAATATGCAAAATCTAAAGTTCTATAAGAAAATATCATAACACTGACACAGTAACACATACCACTCAGACTGACTTCTCTCTGTGTGTGTATTTGTATATTTGTTGCATCTATGTGTTTTTGTCTTATCCATATATAATTATTATTTTGTGTCAAGTCATGTGAATTATTTCCATATCTCGTTATTCACTTCATTTGTAGGGCAGGGGCATTATTGACCTGACTGAAACTTTGGAAGAACTTTATTCATTGTTGCTGATTATTGGTCATGTAATTGCAGATGAAGGGGAGGGGGAACTACCGCTGGTATGTGAATAGTATTTTCTCCATATTTTATATGTTTCATTTAGAACTGTTCATTGGTGCTGCGTATATTTTTTTTGTGGGATAATAAAGGGAAAATGCTCTATTTGAAAAAAAACGGCTGGGGGGGGGGGGGGGGGGAGGACAAGGTTTACTAAAAACAATTTGGTAGTTTGATACGCACAAAAAATAAGTTGTGTATTTCCTTTATATTTCCATTTTTAATCCTTTCTGTGTATCAAACTGGCAAATCGTTTATGGTAAATCTTGTGGGATAATAGAGAAAATACTCTATTTGAAAAAATGCCTTTTTTTTTTGGGGGGGGGGGGGACAAGATTTACCATAATGAATTTGGCAGTTTGATACACATTAGACAGAAAATAATTTTGTGCATTTCCTTTATATTTCCATCTTTGACCCTTATTATTCTGGTAAGTTGACAGTAATGTGCATTGTTGATTTAAGGTTATGTCATGTATTTAGGTTCCTAATACGATACAAACCCAGTTTGTTGTTAACGCTGTTGAAGCAGATAAACATCCTGTTATTTTACTTTCCAGGTAAATTATTTTCTTATGCTTTTCTGTTTTGGAATCTGATGTTTGAGTTCTTGCAAAGAATGTTAGTAAAAAATAGTATTGAAATTAACATTACTCTATGTCAATGGTGTACAAGCAGTTTCTTATTAATATGAAATTTGATGAGCAAGACAAAATGGTGGATTATGTGGCAAATGTCTTATAGGCTTAGCTTTGCAAGAATTATAATGCCTGTCTACGATATCTGTTTGTCTGTGAGCACATACATGTCTGTTACTCTGTTAGCCTGAAAACTTTGTTTGAGTTAAAGAGCTGTTCTTTGGTATGAGTTCTTCCTTGGATATTGAAGAGTTGAATCATGGTAACACTGTGCTAATTCTTTAGTGCAATTCCTTATGTCAAAGTTTGCATTGGACATCATGTCTGATCCAATTCTGCAACCGTAAAACCATGTTCTTTATGCATTAATGCAGCTCAATCATAAAATTTGCTGAGCAGTGCCTCAGTCCAGAAATGAGAGCATCAGTTTTTAGTCCCCGGCTTATGGAGGTAATTCAATTTATTCATTTCCATCTTGCATATGTTAGTCTGGCTCTTTTACCTCCTACGGTATTCATTTTAAATGTCTGTTATAGAGTATAGACATCAAATCTGAATGTGTTGCTATTGTTGTTTTCTTGTTTTATTTCAGTAGTAGAAATAATTATCAGAATCTTACATTTCACAATTCGGCTACCTACCGATTTGTATCATAAGATGAATCTTAAATGACTTTGTATCTTACGATACATGAATGAATTTCTGCAATTTGATATCATTGATAAGAATCACATGATTCAACAGTTCATTATTATTATTATTTCTTTTACTTTTCTTTCACCAATTCTCATGGAAAAAGAATTGAAGATAAGACTTGTACTATTTGATTATTCACTCACTCATTCTATACATGTACTCGATTTAGCTATTTATTAATTGCTTCATTTCCATTCTTCTAAAATAAAGGCTTTACAAACTCAGACATAACTAATAATTTTGTAATTTTGTTTTACAAGACTTCTGTTTAAGTTATTTTACCAATTTCTGTTTTAAATTTTTCATATTGAACACTATAATCATGAATCATCTATATGGCTTTTACCTATGTACTCAGTACCTCTGGTACTTCATTTTCAATTATATATATATATATTTTTGCCGATAAAAAAAATGAATCATCTATATGATATATATGAAGTAATTTTTCCTTGTTTCTGAATCTTATGACTTGATGCAAATTATGATTCACGATTCAAAAATTAGCTTGGCGATTCATGATTTGAATCTCGATTTGACAACCTTTTGGGAGATGGATATTCTAAAAGTTTTGTATTTACAGAACATTACCATACTAATGATGTAGTGCACTATTTTTTGTAGAGTTCTTTTAGGTAAACAACTTGCAAATCTTTTAAAAACTAATAAAAGATATTACCCTTGGTCATATTTGGTTGTGTTCACCATTAGATGCCATTTTTACTGGTTAAGTGTTTTAAATTATGGTCTTATTTGGAGATTAAGTATGCTAAATTCAGTCATTTTGATTTTGAATATGATACTGCACTTTGGAACTTCTGAAATTCTTTTCTTACGAGGTACTGTTTTACTTCCCAATCCCTTTTAAATTTATTCTATATGCAGTCAATTATATGGTTCCTTGCAAGGTGGTCTCGTACATATCTAATGTCTTCTGATGGAATCGGAGAGAAAATCTTAGATTCAGGTCATCATCATGAGCATAGTTCAAAAAAGGCTTTGCTTTGTTTCTTTGGAGAACATAACCAAGGGAAACTTGTTCTTGATATTATTGTCCGGATATCCTTCATCGCACTTACGTCATATCCTGGGGAAAAGGACTTACAGGTTTGAGTTTAAAATTTCTATCATTTTAACGATTTTGGACATCCTCTTTTAAATGAAGTATTTTGCACATGGTTGTGTACCTAGTTTTCATCTTTATTACTAATGTGATGTATATATGCAAATTCATACGTTCTTAATTACAATCTTTACATGCATATTTATTTTAATGGTCACTATGTGAATATATTTGATCATATTATGTAAATATATTATAGGTGGTAGTTATTAGTGATGATCAATTTGATTCTACACAATAGGCATTGTTGGAATTATGGAGTTTTACGTATGGTAAGAGAGAAGAGGGAGAAAAGAGACTATATAATATTCACTTGTGTACAAGGAGTGGAAGAAGGATGTCGTGGATGTAAGAAGAGTAGGAGATCGTATCATAGCCTTAAAATTGGTAGTGGGACAGGACACCTTTAATGTTATTAGTGGGTACGCACCTCAGGTTGGGTTAGCAGAACACTTTAAGGTAAAATTTTGGGAGGATCTAGAAGGGGTACTTCAGGATATACCCCAAGGAGAGAAAGTTTTCCTAGGAGGGGATCTCAATGGACATGTAGGTAGCGTGGCTAGAGGTTTTGAGAGGGTGCATGGGGGTTTTGGCCTAGGGGAGATGAATGGGGAGGGTAAATCCATCTTGGAGTTTTCGGAGGCTTTGGATCTTTCTATAGCCAATACATGGTTTAAGAAAAGAGAGGAACATCTTATCACTTACAAAAGTGGAGGGACATGTTCTCAGATAGATTTCTTCCTTATCAGGAAGTCTGATAGGAAGTATTGCTTGAACTGTAAAGTTATCCTGGGAGAGAGCTTGACTACCCAACATAGAGTTTTGGTTATGGATGTAAGAATTAGAGATAGGGCAAAGAGAAGAAGTCCTATGGTAGCACCAAGGATCAAATGGTGGCACTTGAAGGGTGAGAAACAAGGAATCTTCCAACAAAAGATATGGGAGGGATGGTGTGGACAATCACAAGGAAGTGCAAATGATATGTGGAACAAGATGTCCCAAGAGATTATTAAAGTGGCTAAAGAGACGTTGGGTGAATCTAGAGGTTTTGGACCTAGGGGTAAAGAATCGTGGTGGTGGAATGAAAGCGTTCAGAGCAAAGTTAGAGTAAAAAAGGAGTGTTTCAAGGAGTGGTCTAGGTGTAGAAATTCTGAAACTTGGGATAAGTATAAGATAGCTAGAAATGAAACCAAAAAGGCGGTGAGTGAGGCAAGAGCCCAAGCTTTTGACGGACTATACCAAGCTCTAGGCACCAGGGACGGAGAAAGATCTATATATAGGCTTGCTAAGGGTAGAGAGAGGAAGACTAGAGATTTGGATCAAGTAAAGTGTGTTAAGGATGAAGAAGGCAAAGTCTTAGTGCATGAAAAAGATATCAAGGAAATGTGGAAGGCGTATTTCCACAACTTATTTAATGATGGATATGGATATGACTCTAGCAGTCTGGACACAAGAGAAGAGGACCGGAACTATAAGTACTATCGTCGGATTCAGAAACAGGAAGTAAAGGAAGCGTTGAAAAGAATGAGTAACGGTAAGGCGGTGGGGCCAGACAACATACCTATTGAAGTGTGGAAAACTCTTGGAGATAGAGGTCTTGAGTGGCTCACCAAACTCTTTAATGAAATTATGAGGTCAAAACGCATGCCGGAGGAATGGAGGAGAAGCACGTTAGTGCCAATCTATAAGAACAAGGGGGATATACAAAATTGTGCAAATTATAGGGGAATCAAGCTCATGAGTCATACCATGAAATTATGGGAAAGAGTGATCGAACGGAGATTAAGAAAGGAGACTCAAGTTACTGAGAATCAATTTGGTTTCATGCCGGGAAGGTCGACCATGGAAGCGATTTATTTATTACGGCGGGTGATGGAGTAATATCGCATGGACCAACAAGACTTGCACTTGATTTTTATTGACTTGGAGAAAGCGTATGATAGAGTGCCTAGAGAGATTTTGTGGAAAGCTCTAGAGAAGAAAGGGGTTAGGGTTGCATATATTCGAGCTATCCAAGATATGTATGATAGGGTATCGACTAGTGTTAGGACACAGGGTGGAGAGTCAGACGATTTTCCCATCACAATTGGTTTGCATCAAGGGTCAAGCCTTAGCCCCTACCTTTTTACCTTAATTCTGGATATCCTCACGGAACAAATCCAAGAGATAGCGCCGAGATGCATGCTTTTTGCAGATGACATAGTCCTCCTTGGAGAGTCGAGGGAGGAGTTGAATGAGAGGTTGGAAACTTGGAGACGAGCTCTAGAAACACATGGCTTTCGCCTAAGCAGAAGCAAATCGGAGTATATGGAATGTAAGTTCAACAAAAGAAGGAGGGTTTCTAACTCAGAGGTGAAAATAGGAAACCATATTATCCCTCAAGTCACACGGTTTAAATATCTTGGGTCTGTAATACAGGATGATGGAGAAATTGAAAGGGATGTGAATCATCGCATTCAAGCAGGATGGATGAAATGGACAAAAGCATCGGGGGTGTTATGTGATGCAAAGGTACCGATCAAGCTAAAGGGAAAGTTTTATCGGACTGCGGTAAGACCGGCGATTTTGTACGGAACAGAATGTTGGGCGGTCAAGAGCCAACATGAGAATAAAGTAGGTGTAGCGGAGATGAGGATGTTGCGGTGGATGTGTGGTAAGACTCGACAGGATAAAATTAGAAACGAAGCTATTAGAGAGAGGGTTGGAGTAGCGCCTATTGTAGAGAAGATGGTGGAAAATAGACTTAGGTGGTTTGGGCATGTAGAGAGAAGACCGGTAGATTCTGTAGTGAGGAGAGTAGACCAGATGGAGAGAAGGCAAACAATTCGAGGCAGAGGAAGACCCAAAAAGACTATAAGAGAGGTTATCAAAAAGGATCTCGAACTTAATGATTTGGATAGAAGTATGGTACTTGATAGAACATTATGGCGGAAGTTGATCCATGTAGCCGACCCCACCTAGTGGGATAAGGCGTTGTTGTTGTTGTTGTTGTATTGTGTTGTATTACAATATGATGTGTCTGTTCATAAAACCTAAAACACCAACCATTATTTATGCTAATCATAATCCTAATTAAAGAAGGAAGTGAATCACGAGATATTAGGAAATATGAAAACTAAGAAAATAGGAAAACTAATCCTAAGAAATAATCTCTAAGATATTTGTTGAAATATCTCATAATAGTATCAATGTTATATCTTAAAATATTTTAAGAATATTGATATTTCTTTGTTTCCATGTTTTCTAATATTGTGATTTGTTTCCTTATTTAATTAGGATTATTAGTATAAATAAGGATGAGTGTTTTAAGGGTCTATCACATTTAATCTTGTTGTAAATTATCATAGTATACAAGTAAATAGTATTCAAAGTCTCTTTTCTCTTTATTATCTCCTTGTATTTCTAAAACAATATGATTAATTCTAAGATATTGAAGACTGTTGAGAAAAACTCAAGTCTCACATTGGTTAGAGACAAGGCTAATATAAAGTGTATAAGTGGGGGACAACCCTCACCCTATGAACTAGTTTTTGGGGTTGAGTTAGGCCCAATTCCATACTCTAAAATGATGTCAAAGTCTATCCTAGATCCATTAAACGGGCCACCCACCATGCCATTCATGCACCAAGCCCAATAGTGCTCTGCGCGTGAGGGAGTGTGTTGAAAAAAATTCAAGTCTCACATTGACTAGAGATAAGGCCAATATAAAGTATATAAGTGGAGGACAACCCTCACCCTATGAGCGAGCTTTTAGGGTTATGTTAGGCTCAAACCCACACTCTAAGAAAGACAATATAGATATCATTGGATACACTATATAATTCTAAGATTTTTTAAGTCTTTAACTTATGATTAAGATATTATTGAATATTTTCATGTATTCAAACTATTGGGAAGTCCCACACCATTTGCCTCAATTCTTGGGGTGCAACTTATATATTTGTTGGACAACTTAACTTAATGCCAATTGGTTTAAGATGAAATCTAACATGGTATTAGAGCATATAGCCCATCTTGGTAAATAGCTTATTTTGGTAGGTTCGCCCGTTCTAGCAGACATTTTTGGAGCCCCATGTTGGAAAGTTCCACATCGCCTACCTCAATTCTTGAGGTGCAGCTTATATATCTTTTGGGCAACTTCACTTAATGTCAATTGATTTAAGATGAAATCTAAAACAAACTTTTCCAAAAAAATTCTTTCAAAAGTTCTAAGATTATGAACTAACTACACTTCTACCTTTTTTTTAATGACAAAATTAGAATTAAATATGCAATTCTAAATCAAAATTATTATCCAAAAGGAGCCTAAATTGAAACATCTGAAACTTAATGGGCAAATGCATTCATCTTCTAAGACTATGTTAATTGAATGTTACACCTTATTGTCACCTCTCTAGCTAGGCAATGGTTCCGAGCTTGACCAACCTGTGGTTTGCGTGGAACCATTTGTGTGGCTTCTAACTTAATCTGTATATTTTGGTACCTCTGGTACTCAAGTAATATAATCATTATTGTTTGCCGATCAAAAAAAAAAAAATCTTCTAAGACTATGTCAGAAAATGTTGGATTGGCACCCTAGACATTTATGTTTGCTTGATTTAATATGCATCTTTTTCTTTACCATTTTTTTCTTTTGAAATTTAATATTTCAATTTATAAGCTCTGCAAGTGCAAGTTTATCTGTATTCTGTAAAAGATATTGGAATAAATGGCAGACCATGTTGCTTTGTGGTTGTGCTTAATGCAATGCATTTCTACCCAGGGACTCACTTGTTACCAGTTACTTCATTCGCTGGTTCAGCAAAAGCATATATGTGTCCACCTTGTTACTCTGGTGAGTCAATACTTATTTGTGTACCATTAAATTGACAAAACTCATCAAAGTTCTGCATATTTTAAAATGTTTTTTTCCTCATTAATGGATGATTCAAGTTTGGTAAGTAGTTGCTTATAATAATAGTATGTTCCAAGTTCTTGAGCTCATAAACAAGCAAACTTTGTTCCTTTTATTTGCTAGGATAGACTTAAAAGTTTTCATCACTGTATAATGATGACAAAATGATCTATCGAAATGTAAAAAGCATCATATCCTTCCATTGTGCTTATTATCAGCATCTGCCAATCCATTTTTTCTCATATCATATTTAGATGTTGCATTGATACAATTTTAATTCACATGCTCCAAAAATGTAGTCCAACTTGCCTTACAGTTGGTTACTTAGCAGTCTTAGCTCCAAATGGGTTCTCGGGGGGTACTATGCTCTCCCTCTCTTGAACACCACATGGATTCTTCCTTGGGTGATATAGATTTCCAAACACAAGGTCCATGTCTCCATGATGTGTCTGTCAATGTCCTTGATAGTTTTATAAGGGTTTTCAGCACCTAGATCCAATAATGCATTGTAGTTCTGATGTGGTCTTAAGTAAGCATGGCAACTTTATGGTCAAGCCAGCACAGAGGTTGTTCTTATTGTTTACTTGGTGCTTATAGACTCCAAGGTTTTTTTATAATTGTTTAGTTGTTATAGGCTTGATGTATTCAAAATTCCATTTCTCCCTGAAAACTGGAAAGTAGTCTGAAACGACTTTTGGTAATGGAGTAATTCTCAAAATAATATTTCTGTAATGTTTTAATTGTTTATTGCTTTAGATAATTTCTTAATCATATATTCATGTTTTTGATTGGCTTTATGCAATATTATAAGTGTTTGGACATACAAAGGATCAAATTCCCATTTATTATAAAAATAATGGTTGTTTTCCAACTTCCAGTTGGCAGTAACCTTTCATCTTTTATTCTGGTTGTTACTTTACCAGCTTTCTATGTTATCAGATCTTGATTGTCTTGAACTTCTGATATTATTTGCAGAATTCATGGCGTGAACTAGCAACTGTATTTTCCACTGAAAAGACTTTGCTCTTGTTGGACACTGCTCACCAGGTAACATCCTTATTAACTCTACCCACCTGCTACTTTGTTGCTATGAGTTGTTGTCTAACTGTTATCAGTTTCTTGCTTCAGCGATCTCTTGCACAAACGCTTGTTCGTTCGGCTTCAGGCATAAGAAATTCAGAGGCATCTAGTCAGTGAGTGTTTCCTTCAACTTCCTTTTTGCTATAGTTTCAAAATTTATGACACTGTAAAAGTTTTGTCTCTTTTTGTTTAAAGGTATGTAAGAAATCTCATGGGTCCTATTGCAACATACATAGTGGAGATATCCAGCAAGAGTAATTTTAAAAGTATTGCCCAGCAACCAGATATTCTCCTTTCGGTGAGGGCCTGAGCATTTATTTCATTCTAATGTTTGTATGAAAATAGTTCCTCAACATCATCGATGTCCTGTAGGTCAGCTGCATGTTAGAACGGCTACGTGGAGCTGCAAGTGCTTCCGAACCTCGGACACAGAAGGCTATATATGATCTAGGATTCTCTGTAATGAATCACATACTAGTTTTTCTTGAAGTGTATAAACATGAGGTAGCATTCACATTTATCATTATCTTAAACTTATATAATATCCTCGATGCTCTTGACAGAAGTGTGATTTATATGACTTATACTTTTGTTAAACATCTTATATTATCTAAATCGCCCATTTTCTTAGTTAGATTTATTCCTTATAATTATTTGATTTTATTTATTCAGTTTGACAAATGTGTCAAAATTTCCAAGTTTTTGACATCTTGCTATTCTGTTCTTATTTGTATTTATTGTTTAGTCTGCAGTTGTCTACCTGCTACTTAAATTTGTAGTTGATTGGATTGATGGACAAATTACATACTTGGAGGCCCAAGAAACTGCTGCTGTTGTTAATTTTTGCATGCGTTTGCTTCAGCTGTATTCATCTCACAATATTGGCAAGGTAAATTTCTGTTATCAATTAGGTTGCTTTTTATATGGAAAATACTTTGGGTCAGGAGGAAAATTTTGCCTAGTTTAACTTTCTTTTTGGTACCTCAGATTGTTTTGTTTCCTCTGTGGCTTCCATTTTTCTAAATTGTTTGGGTGCATTTAGCTGTTATCATAAAATTGAATTATCAAGGGATTTTTATTATCTTGGGGAATGAGCACTTCTAAGTAGTGCCCTCAAACTCCCTCTTCAATATGGATATTTTTTTTCTTAAAAGAGTTATACTATTGAAGCTTTTATCTGGTTCAAACCATATACAAATCTTGAGGTTAGACAGTTGGAAAGGAAAATCTTTAGAAGTCAATGATTACATCTTCAACAGTTAGTGTGAAGCATAAGGGGTGCAAAGAGCCAACAATATAATTGTTTTAATCATATTATTTAAAGTCAATATATTATTGTTTTCTGTGAACAAATCCCATAGTTATCGCTAATTCACTTTCTCTTTTTCATTATTTTAATAAATTTCTCCCTCAAATTCCATTTGCTCATTTTTCAGATATCACTAAGTCTTTCAAGCAGCTTACTTAGTGAGGCTAAAACAGATAAGTATAGAGATTTACGTGCTCTTCTTCAACTTCTCTCAAGTCTTTGCTCTAAAGACATGGTAAGGATTTTTTTCGTAAATTATTTAGACTAGCAGTTGGAGAGATATTACCTGTCTCTCATACACATACTTAACATAGGTGCAACTTAACTGAAAAATTCTTAATGTGGCAGATTGATTTCTCATCAGATTCGATTGAAGCCCAAGGCACTAACATATCTCAGGTCATATCAAGGTTACATTTACCTGTTCCATGTAAAGTTTGATGGTCAATATCTAATGCATGGGTCTTGCAGGTGGTTTACTTTGGTCTTCATATGGTCACACCATTGATTTCTATGGACCTCCTGAAATATCCCAAACTTTGTCACGATGTAAGATATTCCTGTGCTCTGTGGAAATAATACCAGACTGATTGTCATTCAACCAAAGCTGATACTGTATAACTTATTTGCAGTATTTTTCTCTCCTGTCGCATATGTTGGAGGTTTATCCTGAAACATTTGCACAACTAAATAGTGAAGCCTTTGCTCATATACTTGGAACCCTTGATTTTGGTCTTCACCATCAGGTGATATTTGGAATGTGCCCTTTCTTTAATAATCATTAATATATGATCGAAGCAGTGAGAAACTACAATGACACAGAGAAACTTCTAAGCTTGAGGAGTTTTTCAATAGTTTAGCATTCTCTTCCGGTCTCCTAAATAAATTTCTCCACTGTGTACTACAGTTCCCAAATCAATTTCTTTTTCCCCCAATTGGTAATTATGATTGTGCTTAGAATTTATGGCTAAGAACTATATCCTTTACTGATTTTGCAGGATGCAGATGTGGTTAGTAAGTGTCTGAGAGCTCTGCAAGCTCTTGCTTCTTACCACTACAAGGAGACTGGTAGTGGTAATATAGGCTTGGGTGCCCACACTGTGGGTCATAAGGATTCGAGTGGGAATGTTCAGGAAGGTCTTTTGAACCGTTTCCTTCGTTCATTGCTGCAGCTACTCCTTTTTGAGGATTACAGGTGAGAATGCAAAGGAAATTCTTTTCCCCCTTTTTCTTTCCTATTTTACCAAGCCCGACCATGGTATGGACCTTGAGAGTGGGGTGGTTTAGCCATATAAAAAACAATATGGATAATTTAGTCACTGTGACTTGAATATATGTACTGCATTCGCCACTCAGCAGGTCATTTTTTATCTTCCCCCCTCCCCCTCTACTCCTTTGGCAGGAGATTGATAGAAGCCCAACTAGTAAGGCAGACTAGACAGCCCAAGGTTTGGAGAGTCTACTCTAGGAGTAGGAGGAATAAAAAACAATAGATTTAGGTGTTGTCTGTGAAGGAAGTTCTTATCCGTTATCATTTTATTCCAAATTTCTGATTATCTACAAGTTTTTCTTTTCTAGGAAGTTTTTCATTCTGTTATCCTAAATTCTAGGAAGTTGGAGGAGAATATTTTAAAGGTATGGGGAGTCTATTAGGGGATCATATTCTAGTTTTCTGAGATTGTTGTTCAGAGCTTGGCTCTGGAAAGGGGGATAGCAGATTCAGTCTGTAACTCTTGTATTTTAATAAAATAGATCTTTTGAATTGGGAGTCTATTAGAGATTGATTTTTCAAATGAATACAACAACAAAGTCTTATCCCTCTAGGTAAGGTTGGCTACATGGATCACACAACGTCATTCGACTCAGTTAAAAATCAAAGCTTCAGGAATATTGTTTGCCATAAGATCTCCTTTGACAACTTCCTCCAAGGCCCTTCTTGCTCTTCCCCTACTCCTTTTCATAGGATTACTAACCATGTAATATAGGACCTGTTTGTTTAAAACCACCTTTTTTTTTTTTTTATAAGAAAAGCATTTTTTATTAGAAAATAGTTTTCTGTTTTTTTTTAAGAACCAACTTCTATCTGCTTCTTAAAAAAATCACTTTTTTAAGTTTAAACAAATGGACCCATATTCTTCTAACTGGTGCGGTTGTGCCTCTTGTGACCTTTGTGTGTGTCCAAACTATAATTTATTTTGTCATTTCTCCTCAATCGGTGCTATCCCAATCTTTTCTCATATATAATCATTCGGTATCTTGTCCTTTCTTGTGTGACTACACATCCATCATAACATTCTTATTTCTGTTACTCTCACGGGGTCACATTTTTCTCATGCTATCCCTTAAAAGTCCAACATTCATTATCATATAGTATAGCTAGACATATAGTGGGCGTATCAAATGAATGGGTATATCAAACACTGTGACATCTTTAGAGCACACCCACATGCTTTATTTATTTCATATGTATTTTATAAAAAAATTTGGATGATTTAATTTAAACTTGCAAAAACATTTCCACACAAGTACCTTGTTTACTAATTCCCAGTATAATGTTACTAAAAGGCCATTTAACTTGTTAGCTAACACTGTTGCGAAATCACATTGTGATTGACTAATAGTATTACTCTTTATTTCAGTTCGGATCTAATCAGTGTTGCGGCAGATGCTCTCCTTCCATTAATCCTGTGTGAGCAAGGCCTGTATCAGGTATGCATCTCTGACTTGCATTTGGTAAAAAATTCAAAGCAAATTTTCTCAATTAGAAACCTGCTTTCTTAAATTTTTATGGCCAACATTTTTGAACTAGTATAAAAAGTTGTTTTGTAAATGATCATAATGTTGCTTATTCTCTTCAATGGTGAATATGCAAGTTACTTTTCATACCAGGAATATGTTTTTAAGATTTTTGTTCAATGTCTATCTAAATCCATTTCAAATCAGTATGCATTCCTTCAACGAAAAACTTTCAGTATATTTATTGTCTATTGTTGAGTTACTTTTCCAAAAAGGAACCTCCATTATGAATCAGCTTATATTCCTATGTTTTTTTTGGGGGGAATTCAAACTTCAGTTTTTAGAAAATTGTAATGAGTCATGATACACTGTTGTTCAATATATTCTAGTAATTCCTATTATGATTTCCCCCCTCTATTTTATAAATAGTTCCTGAGAATACTTGGGTAAATTTCTTTACAGAGATTGGGGAATGAATTGATAGAGAGACAACCAAATGCAACACTCAAATCTAGGCTGGCAAATGCATTGCACACACTAACAAGTGCAAATCAGCTTTCTTCCTCCCTTGATAGAATAAATTACCAGAGATTTAGGAAAAATCTCAATAGCTTCCTAGTTCAAGTTCGTGGATTTCTGAGAACCATGTGATCAACTGTGTATGGCTTGTATTGTATAAGGCTTCAAAAGAAGAGTTGAGAATTAAGATTACTAATTAAACCATCAGCTGGAGACGAAAATACAGAGCTAATCTTTTGGCAGACAAGTATTTGGGGCTACAGAAAACAGAGTCCTATCTTCACTGGGCTTCTGTAAGTCATATCACTTTGGTTGTATGCCAAAGTAAAAGCTTTTTGGTTTGTCAGAGGCTATTGCAAAAGCAGAAAAGCTGTCTGAAGATCTTAGAGTAGCAATTCAGTGACAAAATGGTTGTTGAGGCAACATTCTTTTCTGTCAAGTTGCATCCTTGCGTAGATATACATTACTATCACTTAGTTTGGTAGGAGCCTCTATATTTACACTCTTTCATGTTTGTGCTCTACTGCACAAGCACGGAATTCGTTTAGATCTGTTAGAGATGATGTTAAAGTGTTAAACCATTCCAAAGTTTATGCAAACTTAAGCTTTGAGGGAAGTTGATTCTTCAGAAGATCAAATTCCTAGAGTGGTTTTATTCACATTAGTTTTGCAATTATGTTGTAATAACTATAAATATGTCCGCATTGTATGTTAAGGTCTTGCTCATCAATGTGTACAGTTACGTGTAACTGTAACTTCAATTGCCGAGTAAGTATTAACGCCGAATCTTTGATTAATCTCGTTTGGGGAAAAGTAATTCATAATGGATAATTCTTTACATGATTTGTTACAGCATACAACTGCAATTTCGTTATCCATGCATAGTGTACGTAATTATTACTTTGCCAGGGGCAGGGAGTTGAAAAGTCCATGATGGCCACTCAATGATAACTTGATAAGAAAGCTCTAGTCAAATACCTAACAATGGTATCCTATCACTGGTTGATCGATTCATTTTACTACCTTTCAACTCCCTTTTTATGTCCAAACAATCACATTTGGAACAAATTTGAATCTTATATTGAAGTTAAATAACGTGTACTGTCTGTCTACGTAGGCTTTTATACCAATTAGGGATAAAATTTTATCTAATTTTTTAACCGGGGATATATTTCAAAAAATTACTCAAAACAGGATAAGTTATAACAAGTGTTATTTAGAAGTCGTAACACCTGTCACAATTTTTTACTTTTTTAATTGAAGTCGTAAAATTATTTATGACTTCGGTTCAAATGTTATTCTTTTTTACGACTATAAAGTCGTAAAATTTTTTTAAGCTAAAATCGTAAAATTATTTATGATTTCATTAATTTAAGAATTTTTTTTTTACAATTTTAAAGTCGTAATTTTTTTTTTTAATTTTTTTAAGGTTTATTACTTTGAAGTCGTAAACCTGTTTTTTTTACTGTTTTTTTTCTATTCGTACACTTAATTTTGTTTTGTTAACTTTTTTTTTGTAAATCTGTTTTTCTTTTAAACTTAAAATTGTTTACGGTTTTATTTTTATTTTAAATAAAAAAATTAAAAAATATATTTAAATATATAATAAATAATATTAAGTTTACTTACTTATTAGTATATTTTTTATGATTTTATTTGATATGTTATTATTGTATTTTAATATTTTATTATTTAAAACATGTTATATATATATATATTTTTAATATAGTTTACTTGAAATATTTTTTTATTTAAAGTTTAAATAATCTATCAATAAAAATTAAAAATAACATAATTAATACATTAATATAAAACGCACAATATAAATGAAAGAAAAACATAAAAATTATAAGTTATTTTAATCATGTACTTGTTTGTATGGATAATTAGTCAGATTATGTCCTTCACTTCTACATAATAAGCATTTCTTAGACCTATTTGAAATTGTTTCATTCATCTCCTTATATATTCGAGTAGTGGCCGGTCATATTATAAATGTTGAAAAAGTTGATATTAACCAATAATACTTATTTCAAGTCTCTTTTACCTCAAATGTTTTTTATGGCTCCTCACAAATGTTTGTCACCACTTTCAACACTTCACCATCTGCATATAATATAGCACCATCAAGTTCTTGTTATCGTCCATCATTACTTACTCAAATACGTGAAATGGGTCACAAAGATGAGGACGAGGATGAGGATAACAACAATAATAATAACGATGGCGATGATGATGGTGATGATGATGATAATGGTGATGATCATGTTCTTCAACAATAACGGACAATTACACGTGAACATCCTAAAACAAGAGGAGGTAGAGGTCATAGAACAAGAGGACAACAAATACAGGAAAATCCGGTTCAACAAGATGAGAGACCGAGACACATATCTAGAAGAACTCGTTGTGGGACATCGTCTCATTATTAGTTTAACAAATATGTAATTTTTATTTAAATATAATCAATTTTTTAATTAAAGTCTTTCAAATTTTTAATATCTCATTTTAATCTTTTTATGTATTTTTATTGATAGATTGTTTAAACTTTAAATAAAAAAATTTAAAGTAAACTATATTAAAAATATATATAACATGTTTTAAATAATAAAATAATAACATATCAAATAAAATCATAAAAAAATATACTAATAAGTAAGTCAACTTAATATTATTTATTATATATTTAAATATATATTTTTTATTTAAAATATTAATAAAAACCGTAAACAATTGTAAATTTAAAAGAAAAAACAGATTTACGAAAAGAAAAATAATGGGTTAACAAAATAAAAATAGGTGTACGAATAGAAAAAAAGCAGTTTAAAAAATAAAAGGCATGTTTACCACTTTGAAGTAGTAAACCTTTAAAAAATAAAATAAAATAAAGGTATTACAACTTTAAAGTCGTAAAACCAAAAAAAAAATTCTTAAATTAATGAAGTCGTAAATAATTTTACGACTTCGATTTGAAAAAAAAATTACGACTTTAAAGTCGTAAAAAAAACATCATTTGAACTGAAGTCATAAATAATTTTACGACTTCAGTTAAAAAAATAAAAAGTCGTAACAGATGTTACGACTTCTGAGTTAGAAGTCGTAACACCTGTTACGACTTATCTGATTTGGATAATTTTTTAAAATATACCCCGGATTGAAAAATTGGATAAAATTTTACCCCTAATTGGTAAAAAAAAGTCGGTGTGTATCCTTTTTGCCTCAGTTAGTAACACATTTTCTACTATTAATTAAAATTTAAGTTAATTCACTTATTTGGTCCCTATAATTTCATGATTCTTATCTTTTTAGTCCATATAATTTGAAAGTGATCTGTTTATATTTTAATTCTCTTTTAGTTCATGTAATTTAAAAACTATATGGATTAAAAAAATAAGAATAATGAAACTATAATGTCTAAAAAGACTACTTTCAAAACTACAGAGATAGAATTAAAATGTAAACTATAGAGACTAAAAAGATCATTTAAAAACTATAGGGATAAAAAAAGTAAAAATCATCAAACTATAATAAAAAAACTAATATTAGTGTTTAAACATGTATGCTAGCATTTCTCACTGAAAAAAAACTAATAATTAAAAGAGTGCATGTTTAAAAGATTTTTTGTATTGGACACAAGAAAAGTAGCAGGTGGTCTCAATTCATACCTAAGGTTGAAAATTGTCTTTGCGGATTGCGAGAATTTTGCTAATAGAATTGAAGGGATAGAAAAAGGAACGCATGAATTCCTGCATTTCATCAGCACTAATAGTACAGGATGTAGGTCGAGTTTGTGTTGAATTCCCGATCTCAAGGTACAATGAAAATGATGGTTGCAACTTGCAGAAGGCTATTTGACACAGCAATGAAAACAATGCAAGCCCGGTTTGTAGTTAATATTTGGTTCCTATATTGTATTCGAAAAACCACGAAAAATAGTGATATTGATATGCGGGAGTGGGAGTGACAAAGAAGTGAGGGTAAATAAATTAATCAAAACAAGGAATCACCTGTCAAAGAAAAAAGTTGGAAAGGAATGGACTATGGAGCTAAACCATATAAAGAAACGCTCTCACATCGATCTATTCGAAGACCATTGTTGGGCTAAACAATTTTGGTTGGCTTCTCCAAGGGCTTCCTTCGTTTTGGTGAAATTCACAGTACAAAGTTTTGCCCTTGGTTTCGTAACACGGCAACAATTAGAGGTTATGAGAAGGTCGTACAATTTAGGGTTTTTTTTTTTTACCTCCTGTATACTTGCATTAATATAGGGTTTGTGGAAGACACGAGATCAGTTCTTTTGTAGCAACTATCAGAAAAACTTGTTTAAATTCTAAGGACAGCATCTTCAGATAGAATATTAGGAAAAAGGTACAATTGTTTACGTTTAGCTAAAGTGTACGCAAAATTGCACAAATTTCATGCACCATTGGGCTCCAGCACAACCATTTGAGAGTACTATTGGTATTTATTATTTTTCTCGTCTAACACAATTATCAAAGAAGTGAAATTTGATACAGTTTAACTATAAGAAATGTAAGTATTAAATTCAAAAATTTTGTAAAAGCTCAATCAAAAACGTGGTTTGACTTGTATTTTTTTTTTTTTTGTTAACATTTCGTTCTATTCGTTTAAAATCTAAATTCATATTTACCAAGAAAAATATAATAGTGTGTTTCCCCTTCTGAAAATAGTAGCGACAAGTAAAAATAGAAGTACTTTGCACCCAATTTAACTCAAATTGAATAGTCAGACAAGTAACCTCATCCCCTGCAATTGCGTCAAATGGCCAATTCAACAAATAAAGCATTGCACTCAACGCAATTATTTATGCGAGTTGCTTAAAAATAAGACGTTTTGTTTAACAAAAAGTTATCATTAGAGCATTTGAGGAAGCGTTTGTTATACAAACATGGTTACTTACATAAGTAACATTAATTAACTATTTTTTATCAATAATAAAAAAAAGGTAATTTCCAAATCAAGAATTGACAAAAAAGAAAAACAAGTGTAATAAAGTTCAACACTCATTTTGGCAACTTTAATATTTGAGGGAACTTTTTTATAGAATTTTTAAATGTATGTGATATTATGTGATTCACAATCCACTCAATATAAACAAGTCAATACTCTAAAATATTCATTTACTTGTACTAACTGATAACCAACCACAACAACCAATCCAAAAATGATAAATTGAAAAATCTCATAAAAAAATTGAAAAATACAAAAAATAAAATGCAAAACTTTTTATTGAATTGAATTTTGATTCTATCAATGAGAACCGATCTTGTCTAAACTGAACAAATCTATTAGATTGCATACTATTAACAATAAAACAAGTTGTTTCCCATATTGATAAGATGCACTCCTTATTCAACCCTTATTCTTTTTAAACCCTAAATTAGTAAGTGTCTACTCTTTCGTTCCTCTTTTGTCTCTTCATTAATCGTCTCTCTCTTTATCCTTCTATTTCCTCTTCCACATCCCTAACAATTGTCTTCTGTCTTCAGATCTCACCCTTAGTACTCCCATCTCTTTAGTCCTTCTTATTGTTTTGTTTCATTTCTTTTCGAGTAAAAAAATTATAGCGTTTTTTTCTTAGATTTTCTGTACTCCGTTACATCAAATTTATTTGCAGTTATTGGTAACATAAATTCCTTGCCATTCTTGCAATCAATAGCATAAATGCTTGATGTTAATTTTTTTAAAAAATGATTGTCATTAGCCATTGTGATCACTGGTATTAAACTCTCTCGATTTTTTTTAATAAATTTTATAAAATTTGATAAAATTCGATAGACTCAAGTTAAAAAAATTAGGTCAAAATATAAATCATTTTAAATTATTTTTATTTGTTTAATATTTAATATACATTCATTTAATGTGTTATTTTCTAATAAAAGAATTTACATTAGACTTGATTATTTAAGTATTATAAAATTTATAATTTATTTTTTTACTTTATAAATTTGATAATGCTCCTATGTGTTATTGCAATATTGTATTTGATTTTTATCTTTTAAAAAATTTATTTTATTTTTGTATGTTTTAAGAAAGGGCGAAAAGGATACTTCCGTCAGTACAAAATGTGAGGGCTAAAAGTTTTAATTTTATTCATCTTCCTCCTCGTCTTCTCCCTTCTCCCTTCTCCTTCTTCCTCCCTCATCTTCTACCATCTCAATTTCGTCAGAAATTTTACTGTGAAACCTCATGAAACCAAATCAACTTATCATGCTTCATCTCAATTTCCCCCACCAGAAGACACCAAAGTTGCAAAATCCCATAAACCCAAAACCATAAAAATTAAAATAAAACAACAAAATTAACCGTAAAACCCCATAAATCCAAAGCAATTTAACACACCCCCATTACATTTCCCTCACCACATGATACCAAACCTCCGGAACCCACCAACCCAAAACCAAAAGATTGAAACTTTCACAGCCAAACAATGTTAACAAACATCCATCACACAAAAGTAACAAAATTTGGCAAAACCTGGTTTGTTGGTGTAAGAGAACTCTTCCATTAGCATAAAGAAGAGAAATTAAAGGCACAGAATTGAGAGAAAAAAGAGGATCTAGTCTGTAGTTAGTGAGCCACCGGCGCACCATGTCGCCATAGACAAACCCTCTCGGCCTCTCTGGACTACCACCGCGAGAATCAAATCGCGAATCCGCTACCCATCACACAAAACTCATCCACACTAACCTTTCTTTTACTCCGTCTTCACCACCGTGCAATTCTTCCCCTTCGTCGCGCCCACAACAACGACATCGCCGTTCACGGCCATCGCATGGCACTCTCACTGCCGCATGAATCTTCGGTGTCTCACTATTGCACGCAATCGTTGCGGACTTGGGAAATTCCATCGCCGCTTCCTTTGCACCCTAACCCGAAACCCCCTATTTTTTTCTTTCGTCATTTCAATATGCTAATTCCTATTCAGATTGCAAGTTTTCCGGTGATTGGGAGGAGGTTTGCGACTGTTACTGGGTTTCGGATTGCGGAAGACGAGGGAAGAGAAAATGGAAGGAAGAAAAAGAGGAGGAAGACGGAGAAAAAGAAAATACTTCCATTTTATGGCAGTCTTTAATTATCAACACTTTTATTTCATTAATTAATCTAAAATGAATTTTTTAAAAATTAAAGAAATAAATTGAAAAAAAATAAAATAAAGGATCAAAAGTTCATTTGACCTATAAAAAATAGTATTTACTGTTTTGCGGTGCTAAACACATAATGCTTATATCAGTTATATGTTCTCACACAACAATGCTTGCTTATATTATAGAGGTTTTTTAACGTATGTTTTCAATTTTTATATGAAAATGATTGACACATGATGGTTGGGCTGAGGCATGTAAGGTGTGATGTGAGTTACACACAGGCAAAGTTATGTATTGAATTAGAATTTTAAAAGATTTTTTAATATTTTTTTAATATTTAATTAACATTTTTAAATGATATAAATAAGTTATTTGATTAAAAAAATTTAATTAAGGTAACAAAATTCGATAATGTATAATTATGATTTTTTTATAACTTTAAAAGAAATTGGTATTAAAAAATTATAAATTTTTATGGATTTTTTAAAAAGAATTTTGATGGGTTTCATTAGATTTTTTAGTAAAAAATATTTATCAAACAATCTTATCAAAACCCTTGAGATTTTTATGTATTTTTTTGTTTGTTTTTTAAATTATATTTGTCACTCTTAATTTTGTCATCCAAATAACTTAAAAATTTTTCAACAAAATTTTCACCCTCACCATTTTCTCCTACACCATTTAAACATGTCATTGAGTTTATCATTAAATAATTATAGTAATTTAAAAAAAATAAAAAACTAATATATAATTTTAATATAAGAAGACATAAACTTAGAATAATTTAGCAATTTAAAGATTAAAAAATTATATTGATTTTACTATTTTTTTTTATCAAAATTTCATTATTTCTTATTATTTTTTCACTAACTCTTATAATATTTAACGTATTTTAAAAAAATTACAGAATCCTTCTAAATCTTATAAGTATATAAATTCATTTCAAGAATAAATCTATTAAAATCAAAATTATCATAAAAATCTTGTAAAAAAAATATGATAAATCATAATATTTTTATATAATTTTTTAAATCAATAAAATTTTTTTATATTAAAATAATCTTTTAAAATCGTAATGCAATACATCCTCTTAGTTTTATTGATTTGGCTTATGTATAATGTATTCATGGGGTAAAGCCTTCTAAAGGTTCGGGTTTAGGGAGGTTTATGTGATATAGGTGGTCTTTATTCTCTGGTTTTTGAGATGTATCAACAATTTATGTCATGTTATATCAACATGTCATTGGTGGTCTTCATTTCCTTAATTATGTACTGTGTTATATCAATATTTGAACAACTTATATCAATATGTACTTAGATCAGTAGGAGCATTTTTGTTATATCTCTAGTTAAAATGTCTTGTACTTGTTAACATAGAGAAGATAGTAGAAAAGAAGAAAAAAGTTAGGATTCCCTAATATTAGCAATTGTAAAGTCTGTATAATACAAAACACAAAAGAATAATATATATAGAAAATAAAATGACTAAATTATCCTTAGCTAATATATGCAATATTATCTAACACCCCCCTTAAACTTACAATGCTTAGCAAAAATTTATCTAGTTCACATTCTACTCATCTTGAGGCTTAGCAAAAATTTCATCAACATAGTCCCACATTCTCTTGCCTTTCAAGAAAATTTTCATCACATAGCTCCAATATGGATAATTTTGTCCATGTAACTATAAAATAATTGATTAAAGACAATCATCTTTCTCACCCGTCATATTTGACAGACCAAAACAATAACAAAGTGCAACAACAAAAAAATAACACAAAAAAATAGATTACCAGATCCACCGCGACGGAACAGATCGAAACAAAGCTGCGACCGAACATAGAGAGTTGCAAATTGGAAACGTAATGAAATTGGAGTTGCGAAATCATAAAGGTATGCGTGATGAAACTAAGTCACGGGTCGAACAAATCAAAATTTAATCCACAAAAGCTTGTGTACAACGCTACAATAACTCTCAATCACAAATCAAACTCTTTGATATCATGTTAGCATAAAAAAAAAAAAAAAAAGAGACATAGTGAAGAAGAAGAAAAGGGGCTAAGGTTCCATAACATTAATAATTATAAAATTTGTACAATATAAGACAGAATATATATATATATATGATGAAATAACTAAATTATTCTTAACTAATATTATCTACTAGATCAAAATCTTCATTTTGAAATATATTAGTATTAGTTTTACATGCATCTAAGATCAATTTGTTACTCGTATTAAGATAAGTATATTTGTGTCTATGTAGTTAATGATTGCTACGACAGTAGGATAACAATGATTATTGTGGCTAGTTAGGAGCAGATATAATGTTAGACTCTGTTGGACATCTAATTCAATCAATTTAAGCTTTCTTTCTATTTTGGAGGTTTCGTTTTGTGCTATTCAACTTTAGCACGTCAGTATTAGCAACCTTAGCACAAAGTCATAATTCTGTGTGAACTTTTTTTTTATTCAACGAAGAAGATGAAGGCATAGAAAAACAAACAACGCAACAAGCAGAAGATATACTCCATTAATAAGATAAAGGTTAAATTAATTTTTTAATTTATTTGTTAGATTTAATTTGATTCTCTAATTTTTTTTTAAATCGATTCAGTTTGGTTATTTAGCCTAAATGATAAAAAAATCACCCTTTGTGTCGGTTAAAAATTGTCACTAAATGATGTTAAGCCTTCACAAAATATATATTTTTTAAAAAAATCGATTTAAAAAATTAGAGAATCAAATTGAATTAAAAAATTAAGAAATCAAATTAAATCGATTTTAAAAATTAAATGACTAAATTGAACAATAAATTAGAGGAAAAAAATAATTTTACCTAAGATAAACTAGTACTTCATTCAGCATGAAGAAATTACGATAATAATCACACATGGCTGGCGGTCTTTTTTTTTTTTTGTAGTTATTTAAAAGTAATTAATCATATGAAAGTTAGTTTTGTAGCTTCTTGTTGCTATATCCCAGTTACACCTTGTACCAGGTTTATTTTCAACCTTTTGAGGATAAAATATCTTCTTTGCATTGTTAAAAAAAATATAAAAGTCAGTCCATTAAATTATACACTAATTTAATGTTGGTACCTAAAAGTATTGTTGTAATAAAATGATAAATGAAAGTAAGAACCAAAGGTTTACTTCCTGATTTTCAGTAGAGTTACCTCTATGTGAAACTAAACGTTAAAATATAGAATTATAATTTGTTTGTAATTTCATGATATAAAAATAAAAATAAAATTATTCGATTCAAAATATATATAAAACCGAGGCTAAAATTGTAGTTCAATTGGCATCGGATAAAGTTTTAAATTTAATTAATACCAAAAAAAGTTTAAATTTAACGTATAATGATTATATCATGTTAATGTTAGAAAAAAACGGTTTAAAACTTGATCAGGAAGATGGATTTAGTTTAATATTGAAGGAAAAACATATTAATCAATTAGAAAGAAGTAATGTCGCGTTGACACCAATTCATGTAAAAGCTTGTAATGGTGTACAAGGATAGAATCGACCATTAGTGAAAGGAGATCCTGTAGTTTTAATTTCCTTCGACCTGCTAAAATATGTCTGGAACATGTAATTTTAATTCCCTTCGATCAGCTAAAATATGTCTCAAAACATGTAATCAAGATTGAATACATGTGGTTAAAAAAAAAAAATATCGTCTCCGTCGACCTATTATTAATCAAACAGATCGTTATACTTTTGACAATTATTGTCACAATTGACGGCCAACTACCGTAAGGTATGATGGGATTGGAATCTTATAAAGTATTTGAGTAAGAATCATATCTAATATAAGATACAGCAGTACACTATATTTGGATTAACTGGATAATGGATATATAAAGATGCATGCATGTATATAACTTCTTTCACGTATATATATACCCTGAAGTACGCATGATAATGAGATCAAATTTGCTTAATAAAGTAAACTGAGTATACTTTTTTTCATAATACTAAAATTGAGTATTGAGTTTTGTAGCTTGTTGAGTACTTGAGTATACTAAAATTGTCATTAATTTAAATTCTTTAATTCATCATCTTTAAATATATATATATATATATATAAAAAGAAACCACATTATGTCTAAATATAAAGCTAGCCCGCCTGTAAGGAAGTGAGGGAAAAAGTAAACTTGAATGTCTGTCGTGTGTCTATATATATATATATATATATATAGACGAATAAAAGGGCTTTTCCCTTGTACAAGATGACCTAACCTAACCCATATATTCACACAAGGAGACAGTTCATCATAAGCCTACCATATTAGAACCATGCACTTTTCATCAAATTTAA
Organism: Glycine max; assembly: GCF_000004515.6. NCBI lineage: Eukaryota > Viridiplantae > Streptophyta > Magnoliopsida > Fabales > Fabaceae > Glycine > Glycine max. The sequence goes on along the minus strand of NC_016090.4, from coordinate 45,834,759 downwards.
GGGCTCGTTGTCCAAGTTATAGGGTGTTAGGCAAATAACTTAGTCCTGATTTTCAATACTCCAAAAATTGTTCTTACATATCCAGTTACTTTTGACATGTCCATTTTCAGCTGGCAGCTATACTAGAGAAGATAATCTAGGTTTTGTCTTACTGTCTAAAGACAGATTTCACAAGATCATCTTTAAACTGATACTATACCAAACTCGATTTGACCAATTATATCCAGCTAATTAAGCTTGTGGGTTACACAATCAATGCTATCCTTTCAATAATACTGTAGGTTGTTATTCTAGGAACGTTAATTATTACTCCAGCTCTTCTGTAATCCTACTCCTTTATTTTAACACGAATATTATATATCATTATTTTGAACTCGAACTATATCAACTCGTCAAAAAAATGTTTCTTATTATTAAACTTATGTCTGAACAAATCTGCATGGATGCAGGGAAAGAAAAGAAACATAGAGAGAGTGCTAATTAATTAATTTGTATGTTATTGTGTAAAAGAAAAGAAAAACCTTCCTGTAAGTAACTATTAGCTAGCTAAGATACACGATAATAAAACAACAAAAAGAAAACACATTACCAGAGACTAGCAACCTGCGTCTCACTTTACAAGTGCAAGTGAAAGTGCAGTGCTACCATGAACCATCGATGTATTTGCAGGTTTCTCTGAAAACACACACAACGAGAGACCCGATAAATTATTAGATTGTCCATACCACCATGATCCATACTAATTAATATTTACATATTAATTGAATGTTACCGATTTTTCCTCTAAATTAAATAACTTGCATGACTATATTACATAGAGATGGGTTGAGCCTATAAACACATATGGTGGTCACTACTCACTGCCTAATTTCTCCACACACATGTATCACATGGCACGACGTGTTCAGAATCAAGTAAAGCCTATGTAAACTTTAATCTTTTTCAACAAGATCGAACTCACAAAAGGGCTTGGTAGGTAGGTAGGTAGGTAGCTAGAGATAATTGAAGTACATGTCCGCAAAAATTATTAATTTCAACACTAGTTGGAATCATGCATCACTTGGCAGAGATCGAGAGAACTCCAAACTCCTTTGGTAAATATATAAATCGTACTTCCTTAAACACAGGAAGCCAGAACTACATCTCAACAAGAACATCTTTGCAAATTAGGAGACACATATATATATATATATATATATATATATATATATGACATTAGAGTTGCCAAAAATAAACATAAAACGGGCACAATAAACTAGTAAAGAAAAAAGAGAGTCGCAGAATTGAAGGAAATAAAAAAAGATATACCATAACATATGCATGGCATGGCATTAATTAAATGGGGACTTAAGTGGCAGTGGCGGTTGCATTAGGGGAAGTGGTAACAGATGTTGCTGCTGCATTAGCAATGTTTTGTTGTTTTGGCCTCTTTCTCTTCTTCTCGTAGCTAACTCCTCTGGCCTTGGCCTGAAAATCACGAACATCATGCAAGTAGAACCTGACGGCGCGGGCGCCGAAGGGGTTGGTTTCGGCTCTGCCGCCATTTTCTTCGTAGGCGGCGCGGAGGCGGCCGATGAGGGCGTCGAGGCTGCCCCAGGCCTGGCGGAGCGGGCAGGGGCAGGGCGCCGGAGGGTTGGGCAGTCCGAAGAAGGGGCATGTCGGGTTGTGCACTTTGGTCTTCCCGAATTGGTCAAGGTACTGCAGGAATTCCAGCACGTGAGCCCCGCCGCACACCGCCATCGATAGCGGTGGCCGCTGGTTCCGCAGGTACTGGCAAAACGTGTTCCAGTCTCGCCGCTTTTGGTTCTCATACCTGCTAGGAGTAGTAGTAGTACTGTTATTACTACCACTACCATTGTTGTTGCTTGAACAAGTTACTATTGGGGATGCCACGCTCTCCATTGTTGAGATCTGATGCTTTCTTATTTGGATTTCACTTGGATCTTGAGGATAATGAGCTTGATGATGATAATATTAGTAGGTTCAAGTAGAAGGATCCATCGCTACCCTGCAATATAAATATATATCTAGATTTTATTAATTAAGTTGTTCTTTCGAGGAAGACTAGCTAGCTAGGGTTTTTCTGTGGAGTAGTAGAAATGAAGTGAAGAGGGTATATCATGGCTAGGAAAAAAGATGGTTAGATAGGGAAGCTAAGCAGTGCATTCTTTAATTATTATTTTTATTTATTAATTTGTGTTATATTATGAAGTGGGAAGATGGAGTAGTGAAAGGACTTGAATTGAGGGGTTTTTTTAATATATATTTTGGTTTGGTCTTGTGTAGTTTGTGATGAGGATTCTAAAGGATGGAGGAACAGAAGTGGCTGAAAATGGAATGATTCATGTGGGAGAAAAAAAGCTTAAAATTGATCAGGTAATCAAAAATATTTTCTTCCAGAAAAGCGCAAGAAAACTGAGAGTTGGGATGTACTAAGTGGAAGTGAGAGGGAGAGAGTGAAGCAGAAGGGTTAAATGATGACGAGAAAAGAAGAGGGCACTGTGCCCCCAAAACAGGACAAAGTTTGGCAGTGAGGATAGTGATGATGCTGAGCATAGCTGAATAGACATCTATGCACCTTCCTCACTCTGCTTATAAGCGCGTGAATATACCTACATTCTTTCACTTTTTTCATTTTCATTTTACTGCAAAGATGTGTTGTATTAGAATTTAAAAGGATTTTAAAATATTTTTTTTATAATTTTTTATGATATTTTATTAGGATTTTTAAATATTATAAATAAGTTTTATAATATTTAATTGAGATCTTTTAAGAAAAATAATAAAATCTAATAATATTTAATTAGGATTTTTTTATATCTTATAAAACGTCTTTTGATATTAAAAAATATATAAATTTCGATGAATTATCTTTTAAGAAGAATTTTGATGAATTTTATTATATTTTTTTATATAAAATATCTATCAAACAATTTTATCTAAATTTTTGAAATTTTATTATTTTTTTATTAATTATTTATTTTCTTTCATCACACATATTCTCTTCTTGTATCACCAAAGATGTGTCTTATATATATTTTTCTCATTCTTTTGAAATAAAAAATTTAAAATATATTATTTTCCTTTGTATTTTTTCCTTTATTTTATAAATTAAATTAATGCTTATTTTATATGTTAAGACTAACCATGCTTTTATTACACTATCTATGTATGTCAACTGCTCGACATTATTTTCGTGACTATCAGTCATCCACATGATTCAATAATCTTCCTACCAATTTTTCACTTTCATTCCTCCCTTCTAATACATTCTTATTGTTGCACCCATTTAAACATGTCATTAGATTTATCATAAAATAATTATTGTAATTTAAAAAAATCAAAAAATCAACATATAATTTTAAAATAAAAAATATTATTGCAATAAAAATTAGTATTGAAGGACATAAATTTAGAATTAATATAGCTATTAAAAAATTTTAAAAATATATTGATTTTACCTTTTCTTAAAAATAATTTTAAATATATTTTTAAAATTCACATAGTCCTTCTAAATCTTATAAATCTATAAAAAAAATTAAATTCTTATAATATAAATCTTTTAAATCCAAACTATCATAAAAATATTGTAAAGAAGACTGAAAAATTATAATATTCTTACATAATCTTTAAAATCCAATTTGCTAAAATAAATTTTTAAAATCCTAATTCAATACACTCCCATATATTTTAGTTTATTTAAAACTTTTATTTTAATTTTTTTTATTTCTTTCTTGTCTGTCCAGCGAATTCT